>NW_026511021.1:0-32798 GCF_027579735.1 Bombina bombina | reverse complement strand
CACACATACACTCACCTGTACCCTGTATCCCTCAGGCACATCACATACATACACTCACCTGTGCCCTGTATCCCTACACATCACACACATACACTCACCTGTAGCCTGTATCCCTCAAACACATCACACATATACACTCACATGTACCCTGTATCCCTCAAACACATCACACATGTACACTCACCTGTAGCCTGTATCCCTCAGACACACATCACACACATACACTCACCTGTGCCTGTGCCCTGTATCACTCAGACACATCACACACATACACTCACCTGTGCCCTGTATTCCTCAGACACATCACACACATACACTCACCTGTGCCCTGTATCACTCAGACACATCACACACAGTACACTCACCTGTGCCCTGTATCCCTCAGACACACATCACACATGTACACTCACCATTGCCCTGTATCCCTCAGACAAATCACACACATACACTTACCTGTGCCCTGTATCCCTCAGACACATCACACACAGTACACTCACCTGTACCCTGTATCCCTCAGACACATCACACACATACACTCACCTGTACCCTGTATCCCTCAGACACATCACACACATACACTCACCTGTGCCCTGTATCCCTCAGACACATCACACACATACACTCACCTGTAGCCTGTATCCCTCAGACACATTACACACATACACTCACCTGTGCCCTGTATCCCTCAGACACATCACATACATACACTCACCTGTGCCCTGTATCCCTGACACATCGCACACGTACACTCACCTGTACCCTGTATCCCTCAGACACATCACACACATACACTCACCTGTGCCCTGTATCCCTCAGACACATCACATACATTCACTCACCTGTACCCTGTATCCCTCAGACACACGTCACACACATTTACTCCCCTGTGCCCTGTATCCCTCAGACACATCACATACATTCACTCACCTGTGCCCTGTATGCCTCAGACACATCACACACGTACTCACCTGTGCCCTGTATCCCTGAGACACATCACACACATACACTCACCTGTGCCCTGTATCCCTCAGACACATCACACACGTACTCACCTGTGCCCTGTAACCCTGAGACACATCACACACGTACACTCACCTGTGCCCTGTATCCCTCAGACACATCACACACATACACTCACCAGTGCCCTGTATCCCTCAGGCACATCACATACACTCACCTGTGTCCTGTATCCCTCACACGTAACACACATACACTCACCTCTGCCCTGCACCCCTTAGACACATCACACACGTACACTCACCTGTGTCTTGTATTCCTCAGACACATCACACACATACACTCACCTGTGCCCTGTATCCATCCCACACATCAAACACATACACTCACCTGTGCACTGTATCCCACAGACACATAAAAAACATACACTCACCTGTGCCCTGTATCCCTCAGACACATCACATACATTCACTCACCTGTACCCTGCATCCCTCAGACACATCACATACATTCACTCACCTGTACCCTGTATCCCTCAGACACATCACACACGTACTCACCTGTGCCCTGTATCCCTGAGACACAGCACACACATACACTCACCTGTGCCCTGTATCCCTCAGACACATCACACATATACACTCACCTGTGCCCTGTATCCCTCAGACACATCACACACATACACTCACCTGTGCCCTGTATCCCTCAGACACATCACACACATACTGACCTGTGCCCTGTATCCCACAGACACATCACATACATACACTCACCTGTGCCCTGTATCCCTGAGACACATCACACACATACACTCACCTGTGCCCTGTATCCCTCAGACACATCACAAACGTACTCACCTGTGCCCTGTAACCCTCAGACACATAACACACATACACTCACCTGTGCCCTGTATCCGACAGACACATCACACACTTACACTCACCTGTGCCCTGTATCCCTTAGACACATCACACACGTACACTCACCTGTGCCCTGTATCCCTCAGACACATCACACACATACACTCAACTGTACCCTGTATCCCTCAGATACATCGCACACATACACTCACCTGTGCCCTGTATCCCTCAGATACATCACACACATACACTCACCTGTAGCCTGTATCCCTCAGACACATCACACACATACACTCACCTGTAGCCTGTATCCATCAAACACATCACACACATACACTCACCTGTGCCCTGTATCCCTCAGACACACGTCACACACATACACTCAACTGTACCCTGTATCCTTCAGACACATCACACACGTACACTCACCTGTGCCCTGTATCCCTTAGACACATCACACGTACACTCACCTGTACCCTGTATCCCTCAGACACATGTCACACACATACACTCACCTGTACCCTGTATCCCTCAGACACATCACACACGTACACTCACCTGTGCCCTGTATCCCTCAGACACATCACACACATACACTCAACTGTACCCTGTATCCCTCAGATACATCGCAAACATACACTCACCTGTAGCCTGTATCCCTCAGACACATCACACACATACACTCACCTGTACCCTGTATCCCTCAGGCACATCACACACATACACTCACCTGTAGCCTGTATCCATCAAACACATCACACACATACACTCACCTGTGCCCTGTATCCCTCAGACACACGTCACACACATACACTCACCTGTACCCTGTATCCTTCAGACACATCACACACGTACACTCACCTGTGCCCTGTATCCCTTAGACACATCACACGTACACTCACCTGTACCCTGTATCCCTCAGACACATGTCACACACATACACTCACCTGTACCCTGTATCCCTCAGACACATCACACACGTACACTCACCTGTGCCCTGTATCCCTCAGACACATCACACACGTACACTCACCTGTGCCCTGTATCCCTCAGACACATCACACACATACACTCACCTGTACCCTGTATCCCTCAGACACACATCACACACATACACTCACCTGTACCCTGTATCCCTCAGGCACATCACATACATACACTCACCTGTGCCCTGTATCCCTACACATCACACACATACACTCACCTGTAGCCTGTATCCCTCAAACACATCACACATATACACTCACATGTACCCTGTATCCCTCAAACACATCACACATGTACACTCACCTGTAGCCTGTATCCCTCAGACACACATCACACACATACACTCACCTGTGCCTGTGCCCTGTATCACTCAGACACATCACACACATACACTCACCTGTGCCCTGTATTCCTCAGACACATCACACACATACACTCACCTGTGCCCTGTATCACTCAGACACATCACACACAGTACACTCACCTGTGCCCTGTATCCCTCAGACACACATCACACATGTACACTCACCATTGCCCTGTATCCCTCAGACAAATCACACACATACACTTACCTGTGCCCTGTATCCCTCAGACACATCACACACAGTACACTCACCTGTACCCTGTATCCCTCAGACACATCACACACATACACTCACCTGTACCCTGTATCCCTCAGACACATCACACACATACACTCACCTGTGCCCTGTATCCCTCAGACACATCACACACATACACTCACCTGTAGCCTGTATCCCTCAGACACATTACACACATACACTCACCTGTGCCCTGTATCCCTCAGACACATCACATACATACACTCACCTGTGCCCTGTATCCCTCAGACACATCACACACGTACACTCACCTGTACCCTGTATCCCTCAGACACATCACACACATACACTCACCTGTGCCCTGTATCCCTCAGACACATCACATACATTCACTCACATGTACCCTGCATCCCTCAGACACATCACATACATTCACTCACCTGTACCCTGTATCCCTCAGAAACACGTCACACACATTTACTCCCCTGTGCCCTGTATCCCTCAGACACATAACAGATATACACTCACCTGCGCCCTTTATCCCTCAGACACATCACATACATTCACTCACCTGTGCCCTTTATGCCTCAGACACATCACACACGTACTCACCTGTGCCCTGTATCCCTGAGACACATCACACACATACACTCACCTGTGCCCTGTATCCCTCAGACACATCACACACGTACTCACCTGTGCCCTGTAACCCTGAGACACATCACACACGTACACTCACCTGTGCCCTGTATCCCTCAGACACATCACACACATACACTCACCAGTGCCCTGTATCCCTCAGGCACATCACATACACTCACCTGTGTCCTGTATCCCTCACACGTAACACACATACACTCACCTCTGCCCTGCACCCCTTAGACACATCACACACGTACACTCACCTGTGTCTTGTATTCCTCAGACACATCACACACATACACTCACCTGTGCCCTGTATCCATCACACACATACACTCACCTGTGCCCTGTATACCTCAGACACATCACACACATACACTCACCTGTGCCCTGTATCCCTCAGACACATCAAACACATACACTCACCTGTGCACTGTATCCCACAGACACATAAAAAACATACACTCACCTGTGCCCTGTATCCCTCAGACACATCACATACATTCACTCACCTGTACCCTGCATCCCTCAGACACATCACATACATTCACTCACCTGTACCCTGTATCCCTCAGACACATCACACACGTACTCACCTGTGCCCTGTATCCCTGAGACACAGCACACACATACACTCACCTGTGCCCTGTATCCCTCCGACACATCACACATATACACTCACCTGTGCCCTGTATCCCTCAGACACATCACACACATACACTCACCTGTGCCCTGTATCCCTCAGACACATCACACACATACTCACCTGTGCCCTGTATCCCACAGACACATCACATACATACACTCACCTGTGCCCTGTATCCCTGAGACACATCACACACATACACTCACCTGTGCCCTGTATCCCTCAGACACATCACAAACGTACTCACCTGTGCCCTGTAACCCTCAGACACATAACACACATACACTCACCTGTGCCCTGTATCCGACAGACACATCACACACTTACACTCACCTGTGCCCTGTATCCCTCAGACACATCACACACGTACTCACCTGTGCCCTGTATCCCTTAGACACATCACACACATACACTCACCTGTGCCCTGTATCCCTTAGACACATCACACACATACACTCACCTGTACCCTGTATCCCTTAGACACATCACACACATACACTCACCTGTGCCCTGTATCCCTCAGACACATCACACACATACACTCACCTGTACCCTGTATCCCTTAGACACATCACACACAGTACGCCCACCTGTGCCCTGAATCCCTCAGACACATCACACACAGTACACTCACCTGTAGCCTGTATCCCTCAGACACATCACACACATACACTCACCTGTGCCCTGTATCCCTCAGACACACATCACACACATACACTCACCTGTGCCCTGTATCCCTCAGACACATCACACACATACACTCACCTGTAGCCTGTATCCCTCAGACACACATCACACACAGTACATTCACCTGTGCCCTGTATCCCTCAGACACACATCACACACAGTACGCCCACCTGTGCCCTGTATCCCTCAGACACACATCACACACAGTACGCCCACCTGTGCCCTGTATCCCTCAGACACACATCACACACAGTACACTCACCTGTGCCCTGTATCCCTCAGACACACATCACACACAGTACGCCCACCTGTGCCCTGTATCCCTCAGACAGATCACACACATACACTCACCTGTGCCCTGTATCCCTCAGACACATCACATACATACACTCACCTGTACCCTGTATCCCTTAGACACATCACACACATACACTCAACTGTACCCTGTATCCCTCAGACACACATCACACATACACTCACCTGTGCCCTGTATCCCTCAGACACATCACACACAGTACGCCCACCTGTGCCCTGTATCCCTCAGACACACATCACACACAGTACGCCCACCTGTGCCCTGTATCCCTCAGACACACATCACACACAGTACACTCACCTGTGCCCTGTATCCCTCAGACACACATCACACACAGTATGCCCACCTGTGCCCTGTATCCCTCAGACACATCACACACAGTACACTCACCTGTGCCCTGTATCCTTCAGACACATCACACACCGTACACTCACCTGTGCCCTGTATCCCTCAGACACACATCAAACACATACACTCACCTGTAGCCTGTATCCCTCAGACACACATCACACATACACTCACCTGTAGCCTGTATCCCTCAGACACACATCACACATACACTCACCTGTAGCCTGTATCCCTCAGACACACATCACACACATACACTCACCTGTGCCCTTTATCCCTCAGACACATCACACACATACACTCACCTGTGCCCTGTATCCCTCAGACACATCACACACATACACTCGCCTGTATCCCTCAGACACACATCACACACATACACTCACCTGTGCCCTGTATCCCTCAGACACATCACACACATACACTCACCTGTAGCCTGTATCCCTCAGACACACGTCACACTAGTACACCTACCTGTATTTATATTGTCACATATTTCCTGCTTTGTAGCTTCTGGCATATTTGCTAGCCCCTGAGCCTCTGTTTGTTCCGTGTTACATAAAATGTTATCATCGTTTACACCTGGGAAAAAAACAGTAATAGAAATAAATCAATCACTCTTTACATGGTATCTTTTTAAAAGTTAGTTTAAAACAAAATGTGAAAAACATTGTAATTTAAAGGGACATGAAACCCATAATGTTTTATTATTAGCGGTTATTTGTAGAGCGCCAACAGATTCTGCAGGGCTATAAACAAAGGGGAGTACAACAAAACAATTAAAGGGATCAAATGGGTAGAGGGCCCTGCCAAGAGTTGCACTGTTGTAATCCACTCTTAAGAAGGTGATCTGCAAACAGCTGAACTCTTAGGCTTACATGCTAAGGGGGTTCAGGGGATAGCAATGGAGGAGTGGAACTGGTATAAAGTAAGGTTAGCATAGGTTGTATGCATCCCTGAACAGTAGAGTATTTTGGGTGCGCTTGAAGCTTTCAAAACTAGGGGAGAGTCTTGTGGGGCAAGGAAGAGAGTTCCACAAGATGGGAGCCAGTCTGGAGAAGTCCTGTAAACTGGAGTGCGATGAGGTAACCAGAGAGGAGGAGAGTAGGAGGTCATGAGCAGAGCGAAGGGGACGGGAGGGAGAGTATCTGGAGACAAGGTCTGAGATATAGGGTGGAGCAGTGCAGTTGAGGGCTTTGTATGTCAGAGTGAGAATTTTGTGTTTAATCCTAGAGGCAAGAGTAAGCCAGTGAAGGGATTGGCAGAGAGGAGCAGCAGATGAAGAGCAACGTGTAAGGAAGAGAAGTCTGGCAGAGGCATTCAATATGGATTGTAAGGGAGCGAGGCGGCAGGTGGAGAGACCAGAGAGGACAGAGTTGCAGTAATCAAGGCGGGAAAGAATGAGAGAGTGGATTAAAATCTTAGTTGTGTCTTGTGTAAGGAAGTGTCTAATTTTGGAGATGTTTTTAAGGTGGAAGCGGCAGGCATTAGCCAAGGACTGAATGTGAGGAGTGAAGGAAAGATCTGAGTCAAATGTGACCCCGAGACATCGGGCATGCGGGGTAGGGGTAATGATGGGGTTGTCGACAGTTATAGAGATATTGGGGGTGGAGATTTTGGAAGCTTGAGGTAGTGGGAGGACATCCAGGAAGAGATGTGAGAAAGACAGTTAGTGACACGGGTTAGCAAGGAAGGAGATAAGTTTGGTGCAGAGAAGTAGATTTGGGTGTCATCGGCATACAAATGATATTGGAAACCGTGGGACTTAATTAGGGAGCCTAGTGATGATGTATAGATTGAGAAGAGAAGGGGACCGAGGACAGAGCCTTGCGGTACTTCCGACAGAAAGTGATGACGGGGCAGAGGAGGCCCCAGAGAAGGCTACACTGAAGGTACGGTTTGATAGGTAGGAAGAGAGCCACAAAAACATAATTTATGTAAGAACTTACCTGATAAATTCATTTCTTTCATATTAGCAAGAGTCCATGAGCTAGTGACGTATGGGATATACATTCCTACCAGGAGGGGCAAAGTTTCCCAAACCTCAAAATGCCTATAAATACACCCCTCACCACACCCACAAATCAGTTTAACGCATAGCCAAGAAGTGGGGTGATAAGAAAAAAGTGCGAAAGCATAAAAAAAAATAAGGAATTGGAATAATTGTGCTTTATACAAAAAAATTATAACCACCACAAAAAGGGTGGGCCTCATGGACTCTTGCTAATATGAAAGAAATGAATTTATCAGGTAAGTTCTTACATAAATTATGTTTTCTTTCATGTAATTAGCAAGAGTCCATGAGCTAGTGACGTATGGGATAATGACTACCCAAGATGTGGATCTTCCACGCAAGAGTCACTAGAGAGGGAGGGATAAAATAAAGACAGCCAATTCCGCTGAAAATAATCCACACCCAAAACAAAGTTTAAATCTTATAATGAAAAAACTGAAATTATAAGCAGAAGAAAAACTGAAACAGCTGCCTGAAGTACTTTTCTACCAAAAACTGCTTCAGAAGAAGAAAACACATCAAAATGGTAGAATTTAGTAAAAGTATGCAAAGAAGACCAAGTTGCTGCTTTGCAAATATGATCAACCGAAGCTTCATTCCTAAACGCCCAGGAAGTAGAAACTGACCTAGTAGAATGAGCTGTAATCCTTTGAGGCGGAGTTTTACCCGACTCGACATAAGCATGATGAATCAAAGACTTTAACCAAGACGCCAAAGAAATGGCAGAGGCATTCTGACCTTTCCTAGAACCGGAAAAGATAACAAATAGACTAGAAGTCTTTCGGAAATTTTTAGTAGCTTTAACATAATATTTCAAAGCTCTAACTACATCCAAAGAATGCAACGATCTTTCCTTAGAATTCTTAGGATTAGGACACAATGAAGGAACCACAATCTCTCTACTAATGTTGTTAGAATTCACAACCTTAGGTAAAAATTTAAAAGAAGTTCGCAACACCGCCTTATCCTGATGAAAAATCAGAAAAGGAGACTCACAAGAAAGAGCAGATAATTCAGAAACTCTTCTAGCAGAAGAGATGGCCAAAAGAAACAAAACTTTCCAAAAAAGTAATTTAATGTCCAGCGAATGCATAGGTTCAAACGGAGGAGCTTGAAGAGCCCCCAGAACCAAACTCAAACTCCAAGGAGGAGAAATTGACTTAATAACAGGTTTTATACGAACCAAAGCCTGTACAAAACAATGAAAATCAGGAAGACTAGCAATCTTTCTGTGGAAAAGAATAGAAAGAGCAGAGATTTGTCCTTTCAAGGAACTTGCAGACAAACCTTTATCCAAACCATCCTGAAGAAACTGTAAAATTCTAGGAATTCTAAAAGAATGCCAAGAAAAATGATGAGAAGAACACCAAGAAATGTAAATCTTCCAGACTCGATAATATATCTTCCTAGATACAGATTTACGAGCCTGTAACATAGTATTAATTACTGAGTCAGAGAAACCTCTATGACTGAGAATCAAGCGTTCAATCTCCATACCTTCAAATTTAAGGATTTGAGATCCTGATGGAAAAAAGGACCTTGCGATAGAAGGTCTGGTCTTAATGGAAGAGTCCACGGTTGGCAAGTGGCCATCCGGACAAGATCCGCATACCAAAACCTGTGAGGCCATGCTGGAGCCACCAGCAGAACAAACGAGCACTCCTTTAGAATCTTGGAAATCACTCTTGGAAGGAGAACTAGAGGCGGAAAGATATAGGCAGGATGATACTTCCAAGGAAGTGACAATGCATCCACTGCCTCCGCCTGAGGATCCCTGGATCTGGACAGATACCTGGGAAGTTTCTTGTTTAGATGAGAAGCCATCAGATCTATTTCTGGAAGTCCCCACTTTTGAACAATCTGAAGAAATACCTCTGGGTGAAGAGACCATTCGCCTGGATGTAACGTTTGGCGACTGAGATAATCCGCTTCCCAATTGTCTATACCTGGGATATGAACCGCAGAAATTAGACAGGAACTGGATTCCGCCCATACCAGTATTCGAGATACTTCTTTCATAGCCAGAGGACTGTGAGTCCCTCCTTGATGATTGACATATGCCACGGTTGTGACATTGTCCGTCTGAAAACAAATGAACGACTCTCTCTTTAGAAGAGGCCATAACTGAAGAGCTCTGAAAATTGCACGGAGTTCCAAAATGTTGATTGGTAATCTCACCTCCTGAGATTCCCAAACCCCTTGTGCGGTCAGAGACCCCCAAACAGCTCCCCAACCTGTCAGACTTGCATCTGTTGAAATCACAGTCCAGGTCGGAAGAACAAAAGAAGCCCTCTGAACTAAACGATGGTGGTCTGTCCACCACGTCAGAGAGTGTCGTACAATCGGTTTTAAAGATATTAATTGAGATATCTTTGTATAATCCCTGCACCACTGGTTCAGCATACAGAGCTGAAGAGGTCGTATGTGAAAATGAGCAAAGGGGATCGCGTCCGATGCAGCAGTCATAAGACCTAGAATTTCCATGCATAAGGCTACCGAAGGGAATGATTGAGACTGAAGGTTTCGACAAGCTGAAAACAATTTTAGACGTCTCTTGTCTGTCAGAGACAGAGTCATGGACACTGAATCTATCTGGAAACCTAAAAAGGTTACCCTTGTCTGAGGAATCAATGAACTTTTTGGTAAATTGATCCTCCAACCATGTTTTTGAAGAAACAATACAAGTCGATTCGTATGAGATTCTGCTAAATGTGAAGACTGAGCAAGTACCAAGATATCGTCCAAATAAGGAAATACCACAATACCCTGTTCTCTGATTACAGACAGAAGGGCACCGAGAACCTTTGTAAAAATCCTTGGAGCTGTTGCTAGGCCAAACGGCAGAGCCACAAACTGGTAATGCTTGTCTAGGAAAGAGAATGTCAGAAACTGATAGTGATCTGGATGAATCGGAATATGCAGATATGCATCCTGTAAATCTATTGTGGACATATAATGCCCTTGCTGAACAAAAGGCAGAATAGTCCTTATAGTTACCATTTTGAATGTTGGTATCCTTACATAATGATTCAATATTTTTAAATCCAGAACTGGTCTGAAGGAATTCTCCTTCTTTGGTACAATAAAGAGATTTGAGTAAAACCCCAGCCCCTGTTCCAGAACTGGAACTGGCACAATTACTCCAGCTAACTCTAGATCTGAAACACATTTCAGAAATGCTTGAGCCTTCACTGGATTTACTGGGACACGGGAAAGAAAAAATCTTCTTGCAGGAGGCCTTATCTTGAAGCCTATTCTGTACCCTTGTGAAACAATGTTTTGAATCCAAAGATTGTGAATCGAATTGATCCAAATTTCTTTGAAAAATCGTAATCTGCCCCCTACCAGCTGGGCTGGAATGAGGGCCGCACCTTCATGTTGACTTGGGAGCTGGCTTTGGCTTTCTAAAAGGCTTGGATTTATTCCAGACTGGAGATGGTTTCCAAACTGATACCGCTCCTGTAGGGGAAGGATCAGGCTTTTGTTCCTTATTGTGACGAAAGGAACGAAAACGATTAGTAGACCTAAATTTACCTTTAGATTTTTTATCCTGTGGTAAAAAAGTTCCTTTCCCCCCAGTAACAGTTGAAATAATGGAATCCAACTGTGAACCAAATAATTTATTACCCTGGAAAGAAAGGGAAAGCAAAGTTGACTTGGAAGACATATCAGCATTCCAAGTTTTAAGCCATAAAGCTCTTCTAGCTAAAATAGCTAGAGACATATACCTGAAATCAACCCTAATGATATCAAATATGGCATCACAAATAAAATTATTAGCATGTTGAAGAAGATTAACAATGCTATGAGAATTATGATCTGTTACTTGCTACGCTAAAGCTTCCAACCAAAAAGTTGAAGCTGCAGCAACATCCGCTAAAGATATAGCAGGTCTAAGAAGATTACCTGAACATAAGTAAGCTTTTCTTAGAAAAGATTCAATTTTCTATCTAAAGGATCCTTAAAGGAAGTACTATCTGCCGTAGGAATAGTAGTACGTTTAGCAAGAGTAGAGATAGCCCCATCAACCTTAGGGATTTTGTCCGAAAACTCTAATCTGTCAGATGGCACAGGATATAATTGCTTAAAACGTTTAGAAGGAGTAAATGAATTACCCAAATTATTCCATTCCCTGGAAATTACTTCAGAAATAGCATCAGGGACAGGAAAAACTTCTGGAATAACTACAGGAGATTTAAAAACCTTATTTAAACGTTTAGATTTAGTATCAGGAGGACCAGAATCCTCTATTTCTAATGCAATTAAGACTTCTTTAAGTAAAGAACGGATAAATTCCATTTGAATAAATATGAAGATTTATCAGCATCAACCTCTGAAACAGAATCCACTGAACCAGAGGAATTATTATCAGAATCAGAATGATGATGTTCATTTAAAAATTCATCTGAAAAATGAGAAGTTTTAAAAGACCTTTTACGTTTACTAGAAGGAGGAATAACAGACATAGCCTTCTTAATGGATTTAGAAACAAAATCTCTTATGTTAACAGGAACACTCTGAGTATTAGATGTTGATGGAACAGCAACAGGTAATGTAACATTACTAAAGGAAATATTATCTGCATTAACAAGTTTGTCATGACATTCATTACAAACAACAGCTGGAGGAACAGATACCATAAGTTTACAGCAAATACACTTAACTTTGGTAGATCCAGCATCAGGCAGCGATTTTCCAGAAGTATCTTCTGATTCAGGATCAATCTGAGACATCTTGCAATATGTAAAAGAAAAAACAACATATAAAGCAAAATTGATCAAATTCCTTAAATGACAGTTTCAGGAATGGGAAAAAATGCCAGTGAACAAGCTTCTAGCAACCAGAAGCAAATAAACAATGAGACTTAAATAATGTGGAGACAATAATGACGCCCATATTTTTTAACGCCAACATTTTTGGCGCAAAAACGTCAAAAATGACGCAACTTCCGGCGACAAGTACGACGCCGGAAATAACGAAGAAAATTTTTTGCGCCAAAAAAGTCCGCGCCAAGAATGACGCAATAAAATGAAGCATTTTCAGCCCCCGTGAGCCTAACAGCCCACAGGGAAAAAGTCAAATTTTAAGGTAAGAAAATTGATTATTCAAATGCATTATCCCAAATAATGAAACTGACTGTCTGAAATAAGGAATATTGAACATCCTGAATCAAGGCAAATAAATGTTTAAACACAAATATTTAGAACTTTATATAAAAGTGCCCAAGCATAGCTTAGAGTGTCACAAAAATAAGACTTACTTACCCCAGGACACTCATCTACATGTAGTAGAAAGCCAAACCAGTACTGAAACGAGAATCAGTAGAGGTAATGGTATATATAAGAGTATATCGTCGATCTGAAAAGGGAGGTAAGAGATGAATCTCTACGACCGATAACAGAGAACCTATGAAATAGACCCCGTAGAAGGAGATCATTGAATTCAAATAGGCAATACTCTCTTCACATCCCTCTGACATTCACTGCACGCTGAGAGGAAAACCGGGCTCCAACCTGCTGCGGAGCGTATATCAACGTAGAATCTAGCACAAACTTACTTCACCACCTCCACCTCCACAGGAGGCAAAGTTTGTAAAACTGATTTGTGGGTGTGGTGAGGGGTGTATTTATAGGCATTCCTACCAGGAGGGAAACTTTGCCCCTCCTGGTAGGAATGTATATCACATACGTCACTAGCTCATGGACTCTTGCTAATTACATGAAAGAAAGGGCTGTGTCACAGATGCCGAAGGATTGGAGGGTTTGGAGCAAAAGGGTGGTCGACAGTGTCAAAGGCTGCGGACAGATCAAGGAGTATAAGCAGAGAGTTGGTGACCTTAACAATAGCTGTCTCTGTGGAGTGATAGGGACGACATCCAGATTGCAGTGGGTCAAGAAGGGAGTTTAACGTAAGGAAATGGGATAGGCGTGCATATACTAGTTTTTCGAGAAGCTTTGAGGCAAGAGGGAGGAGGGAAATAGGGCGGTAGTTGGATGGGGAGGTAGGATCAAGGGAAGGTTTTTTGAGGATAGGTGTGACCAGTGCATGTTTCATTAATGAGGGAAATGTACCAGTGCTGAGGGAGAGGTTGAAAATGTGTGTTAGTATAGGGGTAAGGGTAGCAGAGAGGGAGGGGAGTAGCTGTGAGGGGATAGGGTCAACGGGACAGGTAGTGAGGTGAGAGCGTAGTATAAGTGCCGAAACTTCTTCCTCAGTAACAGGGGAGAATGAACTAAGTTTCAGGTTATGAGGGTTGTGGTTGAGTGAGAGTATTTGAGGGGGGGAGAGAATGGAATTATGATGAGAGCTGATTTCATGTCTGATGGAGTCAATTTTGTTAATGAAGTGACTGGCAAAGTCTTGAGCTGACAGAGAAGTTGTATTAGGAAGTGGGGGAGGGCGGAGGAGAGTATTGAAAGTGGAGAACAGACGTTTTGGGTTTGATGAAAGATTAGAGATAAGAGTAGAGAAGTAGTGTTGCTTGTGGAGATTAAGGGCAGAATAGTAGAAGTTCAAGATGAATTTGTAATGAAGAAAATCAGCTGAACTCCGTGATTTTCTCCAATGCCGTTCAGCAGTACTGTTTCTTTCATGATTCAGATAGAGAAAACAATTTTAAACAATTTTCCAATTTACTTCTATTATTTAATGTGCTTCTTTCTCTTGTCATCCTTTGATGAAAGGTTTATCTAAGCAAGCTCAGGAGCAACAGAGAACCTAGATTCTAGCTGTTGATTGGTTGCTGCATATATATATATATATATATTACCCATGTGTTTAGTTAGAAACCATTAGTGCATTGCTGCTCCTTCAACAAATGATACCAAGAGAATGAAACAGATTAGATAAATGAAGTAAATTAGAAAGTTGTTTAAATTTGTATTCTCTAAATGAACCATGAAAGAAACATTTTGGGTTTCATGTCCCTTTAAGTTAAATACACCCGAGTCTATCGGCTAGATTACGAGTTTTGCGTTATGAGCGGCTCGGTACTAACTTGCAAGTTATTGTCACCGCTCACCTCCCTACAGCACTGCTATTACAGGTTTTCATAAACCCGGCATTAGCAGGCAAGAAGTGAGCTTAGAGCAAAATTGAGCTCCATACCGCACTCCAATACCAGCGCTGCGGTAAGCTGGTTTTACGCGCTCGTGCACGATTTTCCCATAGACATCAATGGGGAGAGACGGCTAAAAAAAAGCCTAACACCTGCAATAAAAGAGCGTAAAGCTCCGTAACACAGCCCCATTGATTCCTATATGGAAACAAAAGTTATGTTTACACATAACACCCTAACATAAACCCGGAGTCTAAACACCCCTAATCTGCCGCCCCCAACATTGCCGACACCTACATTATACTTATTAACCCCTAATCTGCTGCTCCCAACATCGCCGACACCTACATAATGTTATTTACCCCTAATCTGCCGCCCCCAATGTCGCCTCCACTATACTAAAATTATAAACCCCTAAACCTAACCCTAAGTCTAACCCTAACACCCCCTAACTTTAATATACAGGTGGCCCTCGGTTTACGCCGGTTCAATTTGCGCCGTTTCAGAATAACCACCTTTTTTTTTCAGTCATGGGACTGCAATTGAAATGCATTGAAAAGCAGTGCACTAATTAAAAAAGATATTTATGCTTACCTGATAAATGTATTTCTTTTTCGATACGATGAGTTCACGGATTTCATCCTTACTTGTGGGATATTGTCTCCTGGTCAGCAGGAGGAGGCAAAGAGCACCACAGCAGAGCTGTATAAATAGCTCCTCCCTTCCCTCCCAACCCAGTCATTCGACCGAAGTTAGGAAGAGAAAGGAAAAGCCAAGGTGTAGAGGTGTCTGAAGTTTAACAAAAATTTAATAACCTGTCTCATAGAACAGGGCGGGCCGTGGACTCATCGTATCGAAAAAGAAATAAATTTATCAGGTAAGCATAAATTTCCTTTTCTTTTTCAAGATACGATGAGTCCACGGATTTCATCCTTACTTGTGGGATACAATACCAAAGCTATAGTACACGGATGAAACGGGAGGGACAAGACAGGTAACCTAAACGGAAGGCACCACTGCTTGAAGAACCCTTCTCCCAAAAACAGCCTCAGCAGAGGCAAAAGTAACAAATTTGAAAAATTTAGAAAAAACAGAATTTATGCTTACCTGATAAATTTCTTTCTCTTGTGATGTATCGAGTCCACGGATTCATCCATACTTGTGGGATATTCTCCTTCCTTACAGGAAGTGGCAAAGAGAGCACCCACAGCAAAGCTGTCTATATAGCTCCTCCCTTAGCTCCACCCCCCAGTCATTCGACCGAAGGCTAGCAAGAAAAAGGAGAAACTATAGGGTGCAGAGGTGACTGAAGTTTTTTAAATAAAAATATACTACCTGTCTTAAATAAACAGGGCGGGCCGTGGACTCGATACATCACAAGAGAAAGAAATTTATCAGGTAAGCATAAATTCTGTTTTCTCTTGTAAGATGTATCGAGTCCACGGATTCATCCATACTTGTGGGATACCAGTACCAAAGCTTTAGGACACGGATGAAGGAAGGGACAAGACAGGTACCTTAAACGGAAGGCACCACTGCTTGTAGAACCTATCTCCCAAAAATAGCCTCCGAAGAAGCAAAAGTATCGAATTTGTAAAATTTGGAAAAAGTAAAAGCCCATGTGGAAGCCACTGCTCTAGTAGAGTGAGCAGTAATCCTTTCAGGAGGCTGCTGGCCAGCAGTCTCATAAGCCAAACGGATGATGCTTTTCAGCCAAAAAGAAAGAGAGGTTGCCGTAGCCTTTTGACCTCTCTGCTTTCCAGAATAGACAACAAACAATGAAGATGTTTGACGGAAATCTTTAGTTGCTTGTAAGTAGAACTTTAAAGCACGAACCACATCTAGGTTGTGCAACAGACGTTCCTTCTTGGAAGAAGGATTAGGACACAGAGAAGGAACAACAATTTCCTGATTGATATTCCTATTAGAAACAACCTTAGGAAGGAATCCAGGTTTGGTACGCAAAACCACCTTATCCGCATGGAAAACAAGATAAGGCGAGTCGCACTGTAAAGCAGATAATTCAGAAACTCTTCGAGCCGAAGAGATAGCTACTAAAAGCAGAACTTTCCAAGATAGAAGCTTAATATCTATGGAATGCATAGGTTCAAACGGAACCCCTTGAAGAACTTTAAGAACTAAATTTAAACTCCATGGCGGAGCAACAGGTTTAAACACAGGCTTGATTCTAACTAGAGCCTGACAAAACGCCTGAACGTCTGGAACATCCGCCAGACGCTTGTGTAAAAGGATAGACAGCAGATATTTGTCCCTTTAAAGAACTAGCTGATAATCCCTTCTCCAATCCTTCTTAGAGAAAAGATAATAGCCTAAAAATCCTGATCTTACTCCATGAGTAACCCTTGGCATCACACCAGTAAAGATATTTACGCCATATCTTATGATAGATTTTCCTGGTGACAGGCTTTCTAGCCTGAATCAAGGTATCAATGACCGATTCAGAGAAACCATGCTTTGCTAAAATCAAGTGTTCAATCTCCAAGCAGTCAGACGCAGAGAAATTAGATTTGGATGCTTGAATGGACCTTAAATCAGAAGGCCCTGCCTCAGCGGCAGAGTCCATGGTGGGACGGATGACATGTCCACCAGATCTGCATACCAAGTCCTGCGTGGCTACGCAGGTGCTATCAAAATCACTGAAGCTCTCTCCTGCTTGATTCTGGCAATCAGACGAGAAAGGAGAGGGAATGGTGGAAACACATAGGCCAGGTTGAAGGACCAGGGCACTGCTAGAGCATCTATCAGTACTGCCTGGGGATCCCTTAACCTGGACCCGTAACAAGTAAGCTTGGCATTCTGACGAGACTCCATCAGATCCAATTCTCGTGTGCCCCTTAACTGAATCAGTTGGGGAAATACCTCCGGATGGAGCTCCCACTCCCCTGGATTAAAAGTCTGACGACTTAGGAAATCCGCCTCCCAGTTCTCTACCCCTGGGATATGGATTGCTGAAAGATGGCAAGAGTGAGTCTCTGCCCATCGGATTATTTTGGAAACCTCTATCATCGCTAGAGAACTTCGTGTTCCCCCTTGATGATTGATATAAGCTACAGTCGTGATGTTGTCCGACTGAAATCTGATGAATTTGGCCGCAGCCAGTTGAGGCCACGCCTGAAGCGCATTGAATATCGCTCTCAGTTCTAGAATGTTGAATGAGAGGAGAGTCTCCTCCTGAGACCATAACCCCTGTGCTTTCAGGGAGTTCCAGACTGCACCCCAGCCCAGTAGGCTGGCATCTGTCGTAACTATGACCCACTCTGGTCTGCGGAAACACATTCCCCGAGACAGGTGAACCTGTGACAACCACCAGAGAAGAGAATCTCTGGTCTCCTGATCCAGATCTATCTGAGGAGATAAATCTGCATGATCCCCATTCCACTGCTCGAGCATGCACAGTTGCAGTGGTCTGAGGTGTAGTCGGGCAAACGGAACTATGTCCATTGCCGCTACCATTAGTCCGATTACCTCCATACACTGAGCCACTGACGGCCGAGGAATGGAATGAAGAGCTCGGCAAGTGTTTACAAGTTTTGATTTCCTGACCTCCGTCAGAAATATTTTCATTTCTACCGAGTCTATCAGAGTTCCTAGGAAGGAAACTCTTGTGAGGGGGGAGAGAGAACTCTTTTTTATGTTCATCTTCCACCCATGAGATCTCAGAAAAGCCAACACGATGTCCGTGTGAGACTTGGCTAGTTGGAAGTTTGACGCTTGAATTAAGATGTCGTCTAAATAAGGCGCCACTGCTATGCCCCGCGGTCTTAGAACCGCCAGAAGGGACCCTAGCACTTTTGTGAAAATTCTGGGAGCCGTGGCCAACCCGAAGGGAAGGGCCATGAACTGGTAATGCCTGTCCAGAAAGGTGAACCTGAGAAATTGGTGATGATCTCTGTGAATAGGAATATGCAGATACGCATCCTTTAAGTCCACGGTGGTCATATATTGACCCTCCTGGATCAGTGGCAGAATTGTCTGAATAGTCTCCATCTTGAAAGACGGGACTCTAAGGAATTTGTTTAGGATCTTGAGATCCAAGATTGGTCTGAAAGTTCCTTCTTTTATGGGAACCACGAACAGGTTGGAGTAAAACCCTTGCCCCTGTTCCGCTCTTGGAACTGGGTGAATCACTCCCATGGTATGTAGGTCTTCTACACAACGTAAGAACGCCTCTCTTTTTGTCTGGTTTGCAGACAATTGAGAAATGTGAAATCTCCCCCTTGGGGGGGAATCTTTGAAGTCCAGAAGATATCCCTGGGAAACCATTTCTAAAGCTCAGGAATCCTGAACATCTCTTGCCCAAGCCTGAGCGAAGAGAGTGACTGTCTGCCCCCTACTAGAATCGGTCCCGGATCGGGGGCTACCCCTTCATGCTGTCTTGGAGGCAGCTGCAGGCTTCTTGGCCTGTTTACCCTTGTTCCAAGCCTGGTTAGGTCTCTAGACTGACTTGGATTGAGCAAAATTCCCTTCTTGCTTTGTAGCAGGGGAAGCTGAAGCGGGACCACTCTTGAAGTTTCGAAAAGAACGAAAATTATTTTGTTTGGTCCTTATCTTATTTGTTTTATCCTGAGGGAGGGTATGTCCTTTCCCTCCAGTGATGTCTGAAATAATTTCCCTCAGTTCAGGCCTGAATAGGGTCTTTCCTTTGAAAGGGATGGTCAAAAGCTTTGATTTTGATGACACATCAGCAGACCAGGACTTAAGCCATAACGCTCTACGCGCTAAAATGGCAAAACCTGAATTTTTTACCGCTAATTTAGCTAGATGAAAGGCAGCATCTGTAATGAAAGAATTAGCCAGCTTAAGAGCCTTAATTCTATCCAGAATGTCATCTAATGGGGTCTCCCACTGGAGAGCCTCTTCCAGAGCCTCCAACCAAAAAAGTAGCTGCAGTAGTTACAGGAACAATGCACGCAATAGGTTGCAGAAGAAAACCTTGATGAACAAAAATTTTCTTTAGGAGACCCTCTAATTTTTTATCCATAGGATCTCTGAAAGCACAACTGTCTTCAATAGGTATAGTTGTAAGCTTAGCTAGTGTAGAAACAGCTCCCTCCACCTTAGGGACCGTCTGCCACGAGTCCCGCATGGTGTCAGATATGGGAAACATTTTCTTAAAAGCAGGAGGGGGAGCGAACGGAATACCTGGTCTATCTCACTCCTTAGAAACAATGTCCGCAATCCTCTTAGGGACCGGAAAAACATCAGTGTAAACAGGAACCTCTAAGTATTTGTCCATTTTACACAATTTCTCTGGAACCACAATAGGGTCACAATCATCTAGAGTCGCTAATACCTCCCTGAACAACAAGCGGAGGTGTTCTAGCTTAAATTTAAAGGCCATCATATCAGAGTCTGTCTGAGGGAGCGTCTTTCCTGAATCAGAAATCTCTCCCTCAGACAGCAAATCCCGTACCCCTAATTCAGAACATTGTGAGGGTATATCGGATACGGCTACTAAAGCGTCAGCTCTGGGTTTAGAACAAATGCTGAGCTTTCTATCACGCTTCCCTTGTAATCCAGGCAGTTTAGATAAAACCTCTGTGAGGGTATAATTCATAACTGCAGCCATGTCTTGTAAGGTAAATGAAGTAGACGCACTAGAGGTACTTGGCGTCACTTGTGCGGGCATTACTGGTTGTGACACTTGGGGAGAACTAGATGGCATAACCATCTTTCTTTCTGTCTGAGAATCCTCTAGCGCTACATTTTTAAGTGCTACAATATGCTCTTTAAAATTAATAGACATCTCAGTACAAGTGGGACACATTCTAAGAGGGGGTTCCACAATGGCTTCTAAACATATTGAACAAGGAGTTTCCTTGATGTCAGACATGTTTAACAGGCTAGTAATGAGACAAGCAAGCTTGGAAATCACTTTATTCAATGTAAAACAACAATTTAAAAAAAACGGTACTGTGCCTTTAAGAGAAAAAAACATGTACACGTTCTGCAAAACTGCTTAAACGTCACAAATCCTTCAAATTTTTTACAGCATATGTAGAAAGCCTTAGTAAGGTTGCACCACTAGTAAAGAATGAAATTAACCCCTTAATAACAAAACCGGATTGACAAGAGTAAAAAAAAAAAAAAATATACAGTCAGCACCTTGCCACAGCTCTGCTGTGGCGCCTACCTGCCCTTAGGGGTTGAATTTGAGGGAATAAAGCTTCGTTTTGGCCCCAAAACCACTTCAGGACCCTCCTGTGTTGCAGTTTGCTGTCCAGAAATAAAAGCAGCTGCGCATCTAAGGCGCGAAATTAGTCCTCGCCCACCTCTTACACGATGTCTGTTGGGCCTTAAAGTAACACCTCAAGTGTTAAAAACAGCCATGTGGGATGTAAATCTCAAAATAAGCCAAATGAACCCTCTAAATAAAAAGTCCCAAAAACGTTTTTACCAAATACATCAAAAAACGTTTGCTTTAATATATAAGTGTCAACCAGCAGTAACTTAGCCCTTATGCAAGCTTGCAATACTACCATAGCTGTTTGATTACAGCTTACCCTTCCTCTCATTAACCCCTGGGGAATAATGTCAGCCCTTTTCTTGAAATATCACTGTCTTTCTAGAAAACAATAACTGAACATACCTCAGCCGCAAAACTGTTTCTCAACTGAAGTTTCCTGTACTCCTCAGCCTCTGTCGGAACAGCAATGGATCTTAGTTACAAAATGCTAAGATCATCATCCTCCATGCAGAAATCTTCATCTCTTTTCTGCTTGAGAGTAAATAGTATACACCGGTACCATTTAAAATAACAAACTCTTGCTTGAAGAAAATAAAACTAATATTTTTGTCACCACAATCACTTTACCCTTCCTATTGCTTAGAGCCGGCAAAGAGAATGACTGGGGGGTGGAGTTAGGGGAGGAGCAATATAGACAGCTCTGCTGTGGGTGCTCTCTTTGCCACTTCCTGTTGGGAAGGAGAATATCCCACAAGTATTGGATGAATCGGTGGACTCGATACATCTTGCAAGAGAAAAGAAGAAAGGGTTCATGTGAAAAAAGGACATATATATGTAAAGATAAGGCTGCAGCCTTTAGTATAGCAATAGCTGTATGGCTACTGGGAGCCTGTGTGTATAGGAGAAAAGTTAGCAGCCGTATCTATCTAACCTTGTTTTTCACTCGGCATGTTGATGATAGTGGAGGAGCGTTCTAATCTCATGGATGTAGTATTGAGGGTTATTCCGGGTTTTTAAATCCACCCACCTGTCAGATAATTTTCCTTCCGGTTGCTGAACTTGTTAAGTAAGTTTGTGAATGGATAACTTCACCTTTTAGTGCATTTTGCGGGCTTCAAATCCACCCTAAGCCCTGATGGTTTTAGTTTCCCCTATCCATTTCGAGGGGTCCGTACTCCAGATGGAGTTTGTAAATGATCACTTAGGTATCTTCTTTTGCGGGTATCTTTCAAAGTGTCCGCACTGCACACTGCATAAACGCTCCAGGACCGGCGCTCTCACGAGTGGAAGAATAATACCATTTACTAATCTGCAATTACGGGTAGCCAAAAAGCCCTACAAATAAAACAACAAACAAACCAACAGTTTAAAGAGTAAATGGAGTGCGGACGCTTTGAAAGATACCTACAAAAGAAGAAACCTAAGTGATCATTTACAAACTCCATCTGGAGTACGGACCCCTCGAAACGGATACGGGATTCGAAAACCATCAGGGCTTAGGGTGGATTTGAAGCCCGCAAAAGCCACTAAAAGGTGAAGTTCACAAACCTACTTAACAGGTTCAGCAACCGGAAGGAAAATTATCTGAAAGGTGGGTGGATTTAAAAACCCAGAATAACCCTCAATACTACATCCAGGAGATTAAAACGCTCCTCCACTATCATCAACATACTGAGTAGAAAACAAGGTTAGATAGATACGCCTGCTAACTTTTCTCCTATACACACAGGCTCCCAGTAGCCATACAGCTATTGCTATACTACAGTATGTCCTTTTTTCACATGTACCCTTTTTTATATTAACTTTTTAATCGCTCAGGATAAGACAAATATTGCATTTTACCACTGCTAAAGATCTGCTTTTTATTTCTATTATCTTTTTATGTTTTTTAGTTTAAGTTTTGAGATTTAAAACCAATCTTTAATTTTAAATTGAATTAGTATCGTTTATGATGTATGTATAAGAGTACAGTATAACAAAGTTGGCCAACCTACCAGACTCATTTTATTATATATATTTTTTAGTAACACATTTGTATAATACTAGTCTCTTTTATACATAAAGAATATATATTATCTTATGTGGGAAAAAAAAAAAATATACGCCATCCCAACTAAGAGCAAATATAATAAAAAGGAAATTTATGCTTACCTGATAAATTTATTTATTTTGCGATATGACGATTCCATGGATTTCATCCTTACTTGTGGGATATCGCCTCCTGGTCAGCAGGAGGAGGCAAAGAGCCCCACAGCAGAGCTGCATAAATAGCTCCTCCCTTCCCTCCCACTCCAGTCATTCGACCGAAGTTAGGAAGAGAAAGAAAAGCCAAGGAGCAGAGGTGACTGAAGTTTAATAAAAATAAAGACCTGTCTTAAAAATGACAGGGTGGGCAGTGGACTCGTCATATCGTAAAATAAATAAATATATCAGGTAAGCATAAATTTCCTTTTCTTTTACAATATATGACGAGTCCACGGATTTCATCCTTACTTGTGGGATACAATACCAAAGCAATAGCACACGGATCAAAGGGAGGGAGAAGACAGGAACCTAAACGGAAGGCACCACTGCTTGAAGAACCTTTCTCCCAAAAACAGCCTCAGATGAAGCAAAAGTATCAAATTTGTAAAATTTGGAAAAAGTGTGAAGAGACGACCAAATAGCAGCCTTGCAAATCTGTTCGACAGAAGCATCATTTTTAAATGCCCATGAGGAAGCCACAGCTCTAGTTGAATGAGCTGTAATTCGTTCAGGAGGCTGCCTTCCCGCAGTCTCATATGCAAAACGGATGATACTCTTCAGCCAAAGAGAAGTAGCCGTAGCTTTCTGACCCTTGCGTCTACCAGAAAAAACAACAAATAAAGAAGAAGATTGACGGAATTCCTTAGTCACCTGTAAGTAAAACTTCAGGGACAGGACTACGTCCAAATTATGTAACAGACGTTCCTGCTTAGAGGAAGGATTAGGACACAATGAAGGAACAACAATTTCCTGATTAATATTCTTGTTGGAAACTACCTTAGGAAGGAAACCTGGTTTGGTACGCAACACCACCCTATCAGCATGAAAAATAAGATAAGGAGAATCACAATGTAATGCTGAAAGCTCAGAAACTCTGCAAGCAGAAGAAATAGCAACCAGAAACAAAACTTTCCATGATAATAACTTAATATCAATGGAATGCATAGGTTCAAACGGAACTCGTTGAAGAACCTTAAGAACTAAATTCAAACTCCAAGGAGGAGCAATTGGTCTAAACACAGGCCTGATTCTAGTCAGAGCCTGACAGAAAGACTGAACATCTGCCAGACGCTTGTGCAACAATATAGATAAAGCAGAAATCTGTCCCTTTAAGGAACTTGTTGCTAACCCTTTCTCCAAACCCTCTTGGAGAAAGGCTAAAATCCTAGGAATCCTAATCTTACTCCATGAGTAGCCCTTGGATTTGCACCAATAAAGATATTTACGCCAGATCTTATGGTAAATCTTCCTAGTAACAGGCTTTCGTGTTTGAATTAACGTATCAAAAGAATTGGCTAGTTTAAGAGCCTTGATTCTGTCCATTATTTCCTCTAAAGAAGTCTCAGACTTAAGAGATTCTTCTAAGGCGTCAAACCAAAAGCAGTCGCAGTTGTGACTGGTACAATGCATGCCGTCGGTTGTAACAGAAATCCTTGATGAACAAACAACTTTTTTAGAAGACCCTCCAACTTTTTATCCATAGGGTCTTTAAAAGTACAACTGTCCTCAATAGGAATAGTTGTACGCTTAGCCAAGGTAGAAATAGCACCCTCCACCTTAGGGACCGTTTGTCAAGCGTCCCGAACAGTGTCAGGTATAGGGTACATTTTCTTAAAAATAGGGGAAGGTGAGAACGGGATACCCGGTCTTTTCCACTCCTTAGTAATAATTTCCGAGATTCTCTTAGGAACTGGAAAAACAGAATTTATGTTTACCTGATAAATTTCTTTCTCCAACGGTGTGTCCGGTCCACGGCGTCATCCTTACTTGTGGGATATTCTCTTCCCCAACAGGAAATGGCAAAGAGCCCAGCAAAGCTGGTCACATGATCCCTCCTAGGCTCCGCCTACCCCAGTCATTCGACCGACGTTAAGGAGGAATATTAGCATAGGAGAAACCATATGGTACCGTGGTGACTGTAGTTAAAGAAAATAAATTATCAGACCTGATTAAAAAAACCAGGGCGGGCCGTGGACCGGACACACCGTTGGAGAAAGAAATTTATCAGGTAAACATAAATTCTGTTTTCTCCAACATAGGTGTGTCCGGTCCACGGCGTCATCCTTACTTGTGGGAACCAATACCAAAGCTTTAGGACACGGATGAAGGGAGGGAGCAAATCAGGTCACCTAAATGGAAGGCACCACGGCTTGCAAAACCTTTCTCCCAAAAATAGCCTCAGAAGAAGCAAAAGTATCAAACTTGTAAAATTTGGTAAAAGTGTGCAGTGAAGACCAAGTCGCTGCCCTACATATCTGATCAACAGAAGCCTCGTTCTTGAAGGCCCATGTGGAAGCCACAGCCCTAGTGGAATGAGCTGTGATTCTTTCGGGAGGCTGCCGTCCGGCAGTCTCGTAAGCCAATCTGATGATGCTTTTAATCCAAAAAGAGAGAGAGGTAGAAGTTGCTTTTTGACCTCTCCTTTTACCTGAATAAACAACAAACAAGGAAGATGTTTGTCTAAAATCCTTTGTAGCATCTAAATAGAATTTTAGAGCGCGAACAACATCCAAATTGTGCAACAAACGTTCCTTCTTTGAAACTGGTTTCGGACACAGAGAAGGCACGATAATCTCCTGGTTAATGTTTTTGTTAGAAACAACTTTCGGAAGAAAACCAGGTTTAGTACGTAAAACCACCTTATCTGCATGGAACACCAGATAAGGAGGGGAACACTGCAGAGCAGATAATTCTGAAACTCTTCTAGCAGAAGAAATTGCAACTAAAAACAAAACTTTCCAAGATAATAACTTAATATCAACGGAATGTAAGGGTTCAAACGGAACCCCCTGAAGAACTGAAAGAACTAAATTGAGACTCCAAGGAGGAGTCAAAGGTTTGTAAACAGGCTTAATTCTAACCAAAGCCTGAACAAAGGCTCGAACATCTGGCACAGCTGCCAGCTTTTTGTGAAGTAACACCGACAAGGCAGAAATCTGTCCCTTCAGGGAACTTGCCGATAATCCTTTTTCCAATCCTTCTTGAAGGAAGGATAGAATCCTAGGAATCTTAACCTTGTCCCAAGGGAATCCTTTAGATTCACACCAACAGATATATTTTTTCCAAATTTTGTGGTAAATCTTTCTAGTTACAGGCTTTCTGGCCTGAACAAGAGTATCGATAACAGAATCTGAGAAACCTCGCTTCGATAAAATCAAGCGTTCAATCTCCAGGCAGTCAGCTGGAGTGAAACCAGATTCGGATGTTCGAACGGACCCTGAACAAGAAGGTCTCGTCTCAAAGGTAGCTTCCAAGGTGGAGCCGATGACATATTCACCAGATCTGCATACCAAGTCCTGCGTGGCCACGCAGGAGCTATCAAGATCACCGACGCCCTCTCCTGATTGATCCTGGCTACCAGCCTGGGAATGAGAGGAAACGGCGGAAACACATAAGCTAGTTTGAAGGTCCAAGGTGCTACTAGTGCATCCACTAGAGCCGCCTTGGGATCCCTGGATCTGGACCCGTAACAGGGAACTTTGAAGTTCTGACGAGAGGCCATTAGATCCATGTCTGGAATGCCCCACAGCTGAGTGACTAGGGCAAAGATTTCCGGATGGAGTTCCCACTCCCCCGGATGCAATGTCTGACGACTCAGAAAATCCGCTTCCCAATTTTCCACTCCCGGGATGTGGATAGCAGACAGGTGGCAGGAGTGAGACTCCGCCCATAGAATAATCTTGGTCACTTCCTCCATCGCTAGGGAACTCCTTGTTCCCCCCTGATGGTTGATGTACGCAACAGTCGTCATGTTGTCTGATTGAAACCGTATGAACTTGGTCCTCGCTAGCTGAGGCCAAGCCTTGAGAGCATTGAATATCGCTCTCAGTTCCAGAATATTTATCGGTAGAAGAGATTCTTCCCGAGACCAAAGACCCTGAGCTTTCAGGGATCCCCAGACCGCGCCCCAGCCCGTCAGACTGGCGTCGGTCGTGACAATGACCCACTCTGGTCTGCGGAATGTCATCCCTTGTGACAGGTTGTCCAGGGACAGCCACCAACGGAGTGAGTCTCTGGTCCTCTGATTTACTTGTATCTTTGGAGACAAGTCTGTATAGTCCCCATTCCACTGACTGAGCATGCACAGTTGTAATGGTCTTAGATGAATGCGCGCAAAAGGAACTATGTCCATTGCCGCTACCATCAACCCGATCACTTCCATGCACTGAGCTACGGAAGGAAGAGGAACGGAATGAAGTATCCGACAAGAGTCCAGAAGCTTTGTTATTCTGGCCTCTGTTAGAAAAATCCTCATTTCTGAGGAGTCTATAATTGTTCCCAAGAAGGGAACCCTTGTTGACGGGGATAGAGAACTCTTTTCCACGTTCACTTTCCAGCCGTGAGATCTGAGAAAGGCCAGGACGATGTCCGTGTGAGCCTTTGCTCGAGGGAGGGACGACGCTTGAATCAGAATGTCGTCCAGGTAGGGTACTACTGCAATGCCCCTTGGTCTTAGCACCGCTAGAAGGGACCCTAGTACCTTTGTGAAAATCCTTGGAGCAGTGGCTAATCCGAAAGGAAGCGCCACGAACTGGTAATGTTTGTCCAGGAATGCAAACCTTAGGAACCGATGATGTTCCTTGTGGATAGGAATATGTAGATACGCATCCTTTAAATCCACCGTGGTCATGAATTGACCTTCCTGGATGGAAGGAAGGATAGTTCGAATGGTTTCCATCTTGAACGATGGGACCTTGAGAAATTTGTTTAAGATCTTGAGATCTAGGATTGGTCTGAACGTTCCCTCTTTTTTGGGAACTATGAACAGATTGGAGTAGAACCCCATCCCTTGTTCTCTTAATGGAACAGGATGAATCACTCCCATTTTTAACAGGTCTTCTACACAATGTAAGAACGCCTGTCTTTTTATGTGGTCTGAAGACAACTGAGACCTGTGGAACCTCCCCCTTGGGGGAAGTCCCTTGAATTCCAGAAGATAACCCTGGGAGACTATTTCTAGCGCCCAAGGATCCAGAACATCTCTTGCCCAAGCCTGAGCGAAGAGAGAGAGTCTGCCCCCCACCAGATCCGGTCCCGGATCGGGGGCCAATATTTCATGCTGTCTTGGTAGCAGTGGCAGGTTTCTTGGCCTGCTTTCCCTTGTTCCAGCCTTGCATTGGTCTCCAAGCTGGCTTGGCCTGAGAAGTATTACCCTCTTGCTTAGAGGACGTAGCACCTTGGGCTGGTCCGTTTTTACGAAAGGGACGAAAATTAGGTCTATTTTTTGCCTTGAAAGGCCGATCCTGAGGAAGGGCGTGGCCCTTACCCCCAGTGATATCAGAGATAATCTCTTTCAAGTCAGGACCAAACAGCGTTTTCCCCTTGAAAGGAATGTTTAGTAGCTTGTTCTTGGAAGACGCATCAGCCGACCAAGATTTCAACCAAAGCGCTCTGCGCGCCACAATAGCAAACCCAGAATTCTTAGCCGCTAACTTAGCCAATTGCAAAGAGGCGTCTAGAGTGAAAGAATTAGCCAATTTGAGAGCATTGATTCTGTCCATAATCTCCTCATAAGGAGGAGAGTCACTATCGAGCACCTTAATCAGTTCATCAAACCAGAAATATGCGGCTGTAGTGACAGGGACAATGCATGAAATGGGTTGTAGAAGGTAACCCTGCTGAACAAACATCTTTTTAAGCAAACCTTCTAATTTTTTATCCATAGGATCTTTGAAAGCACAACTATCCTCTATGGGAATAGTGGTGCGTTTGTTTAAAGTAGAAACCGCTCCCTCGACCTTGGGGACTGACTGCCATAAGTCCTTTCTGGGGTCGACCATAGGAAACAATTTTTTAAATATGGGGGGAGGGACGAAAGGAATACCGGGCCTTTCCCATTCTTTATTAACAATGTCCGCCACCCGCTTGGGTATAGGAAAAGCTTCTGGGAGCCCCGGCACCTCTAGGAACTTGTCCATTTTACATAGTTTCTCTGGGATGACCAAATTTTCACAATCATCCAGAGTGGATAATACCTCCTTAAGCAAAATGCGGAGATGTTCCAATTTAAATTTAAATGTAATCACATCAGATTCAGCCTGCTGAGAAATGTTCCCTAAATCAGTAATTTCTCCCTCAGACAAAACCTCCCTGGCCCCCTCAGATTGGGTTAGGGGCCCTTCAGAGATATTAATATCAGCGTCGTCATGCTCTTCAGTAACTAAAACAGAGCAGCCACGCTTACGCTGACAAGGGTTCATTTTGGCTAAAATGTTTTTGACAGAATTATCCATTACAGCCGTTAATTGTTGCATAGTAAGGAGTATTGGCGCGCTAGATGTACTAGGGGCCTCCTGAGTGGGCAAGACTCGTGTAGACGAAGGAGGGAATGATGCAGTACCATGCTTACTCCCCTCACTTGAGGAATCATCTTGGGCATCATTGTCATTATCACATAAATCACATTTATTTAAATGAATAGGGATTCTGGCTTCCCCACATTCAGAACACAGTCTATCTGGTAGTTCAGACATGTTAAACAGGCATAAACTTGATAAGAAAGTACAAAAAACGTTTTAAAATAAAACCGTTACTGTCACTTTAAATTTTAAACTGAACACACTTTATTACTGCAATTGCGAAAAAACATGAAGGAATTGTTCAAAATTCACCAAATTTTCACCACAGTGTCTTAAAGCCTTGAAAATATTGCACACCAATTTTGGAAGCTTTAACCCTTAAAATAACGGAACCGGAGCCGTTTTAAGCTTTAACCCCTTTACAGTCCCTGGTATCTGCTTTGCTGAGACCCAACCAAACCCAAAGGGGAATACGATACCAAATGACGCCTTCAGAAGTCTTTTATAAGTATCAGAGCTCCTCTCACATGCGACTGCATGCCATGCCTCTCAAAAACAAGTGCGCAACACCGGCGCGAAAATGAGACTCTGCCTATGCTTTGGGAAAGCCCCTAAAGAATAAGGTGTCTAAAACAGTGCCTGCCGATATTATTATATCAAAATACCCAGAATAAATGATTCCTCAAGGCTAAATAAGTGTTAATAATCAATCGATTTAGCCCAAAAAAAAAAGTCTACAGTCTAAATAAGCCCTTGTGAAGCCCTTATTTACAATCGTAATAAACATGGCTTACCGGATCCCATAGGGAAAATGACAGCTTCCAGCATTACATCGTCTTGTTAGAATGTGTCATACCTCAAGCAGCAAGGGACTGCAAACTGTTCCCCCAACTGAAGTTAATTGCTCTCAACAGTCCTGTGTGGAACAGCCATGGATTTTAGTTACGGTTGCTAAAATCATTTTCCTCATACAAACAGAATTCTTCATCTCTTTTCTGTTTCTGAGTAAATAGTACGTACCAGCACTATTTGAAAATAACAAACTCTTGATTGAATAATGAAAAACTACAGTTAAACACTAAAAAACTCTAAGCCATCTCCGTGGAGATGTTGCCTGTACAACGGCAAAGAGAATGACTGGGGTAGGCGGAGCCTAGGAGGGATCATGTGACCAGCTTTGCTGGGCTCTTTGCCATTTCCTGTTGGGGAAGAGAATATCCCACAAGTAAGGATGACGCCGTGGACCGGACACACCTATGTTGGAGAAAACATCAGAGTAAGAAGGAAGCTCTAAATATTTGTCCATCTTACACAATTTTTCTGGAGGGACCACAATAGAGTCACAGTCATCCAGAGTCATCAAAACCTCCCGTAGTAATAGGCGAAGGTGTTCAAGTTTAAATCTGAATGCCATCACCTCCGAATCTGTCTGGGGCAATGCACTACCCGAGTCAGATAATTCCCCCTCAGACAAAATCTCCCTACCCCCCCACCTCAGAGCCCTGGGAGGGTATATCAGAGTTTGCCACCAGAGAATCAGAAGTTGCATGGACCACCTGGGTCTCCTTTCTGCTACGTTTGCCCTGTAATACTGGCAATTTAGACAAAACTTCTGTAAGGGTGGACGACATAACTGTAGTCATGTCCTGCAGAGTAAAAGACGTAGACGCCGTTGAAGAACATGGCGTCGCCTGCGCGGGTGTTATGGGCTGAGACGCTTGGGGAGAAGCATGCGGATTCACCTGAATTTCCTCAGACTGAGGGCAATCATTATCATCATCATCATCATCATTAAAAATTTGTTCTTTACACTGTAATGCCCTAGTAATACATGAGGGACAAAGTGTAACAGGTGGTTCCACAATGGCATTTAAACACATAAGGCATGTATTTTGCTCAATGTCATCCATTTTTATAAATTAAATAACAAGCAAATTTAACTCACTCACAGAGAAAATTCGATTGTACAAAAAAAAACTGAGTACTGTATCTTTAAGAACTCAATTCACACATTGAACGTTATTTTTATCATCTCAACAGAGAAAAATATGCTGAGTACTGTAACTATAAAGGAGAAAAACTCTTGTAAGTTCAGTCCCTGAATACTTTGGTACATAACACACAAGTAAATCAATTTTGCACAATTTTACTGTGAAATAAATACTCCGTCACCTCGCTGCAGCTCCTACCTGTTCCTGTGACCGGACTGAGTAATATAAGCCTTGCGACCAATCGTCTGTCAAAATTAAGTTAAGCAGGTTTAGAGGCCAACAGGAGAAACTGCTAACCCAAATAGTAGCTGCGCTATAAAAGCGTGCGAGTACTAAGCCCCGCCCTTCGTGGGCGTAACATGCTAAACACTAGTAAACGAAGGCACCATTTACCGGAATAAAATTAATTAAATAAACCATTTGCATTCCGCAATTGTCCCCAGCGTCAACAGCCCTTAGAACCCCACACAGAATGTCCTAGCGCTTCAAAGCACACACTAAAAGTCTGAGTGTCTGGTCAAGCACATTCATATTAGTTCCCAGCGTCTAATTAATAAATCCTGTCAGAGAGTTTGGTACTCTATGTTATCCTTGTACTATCTCCCAGCGCTTCTAGGTAGTAGACTGCTAGAGTGTCTGGGTCTGTCACTATCTGTTTAAAGGGAAAAACTCTTGCCCATAACATAGTGAAAATACAGTCCATCTGAGATTCTTTTGCTGAGTCCCAGAATAAAAGAACTGCATTTACCTTCATGCTGAGGAACAGCATGACAACTTCACAGTGTCAAGAGGTCCACTTTTCCTCCTGAGGTCCTGTGAAACAGAGAAGTCTTAGTTATAAGTTTCCAAGACCCTGTACAGAGGTGCAGCTCAATCCTGGGAGGCGCAGTAGAGACAAAAATCCACCAGTTCCCACAGTCTAAAAGCTACTAGCACTGCTCTGTAATAAAAATAGTACACATTGGCACCGTTTAAAAAC
>NW_026511020.1:0-58293 GCF_027579735.1 Bombina bombina | reverse complement strand
TTTATTTTCATTAAAAAAAGTAAACGTAAATATTATCACATTTCAGGCATCTTAATTTAATTTCATACACAGTTTATTAGATTGTTTGCTTGGCACATTTTACTTGTGATATTTCACTGTGGTGCCCATTTATATCAGCATTTCCCCATTCATGAACTGCCCCTCACAGGATTTGTAATCCTAAACACACGTGAGTGAGCCGCTGACCAGCACACACGGACAAATACAATATGGTCTGTTCTGGGTGCTTGAGGGCAGAAATGAGAAACAAGTTGCCTTTGATATACTCAATGGTTGTTTAGCCGCATCAAGGCACAAGGGATCATCAATAACTATGAACATTTTCACTTTCTTTTTCTTAAGGTATTGGGAGTGCTCAGCCAGGAAGGTATCGTGCGTTTCATTAACATTCACACATGCAAACTTGTGTTTGATATTGGAAGCCATGAGGACGGCATTACCACATTGTGTGTGAGCCCAAATGGCCGCTACATATCAAGCGTCATGGAGAATGGAAGCCTGAATATATATAATGTCCAAGCACTAACCAAGGAAATCAACAAGGTAATATATCTGCATCATAAGACCTATCCTAGCTTGTATACGGAATAAATTGCTTATATTGTTAGACGTTTCTTATATACCCTTTGGCAACGAAAATAACTTTTATACTAAGGTTCTACTTTTCTCTGTATATTGTTATTCTAGCCACCACCGCCCCTAGTTAAAGTAGTTGATCTGACTAAAGACAAAGACTCAACTGCTAACAAGTCAGGAGTTAGTGCTGAGAAGATCAAAGTGTCATCGGGAAGGACATGTAGACCCTGGAAATCGAAAGAAGAAAAAATCCAGACCAGAGTTTTGAGACCAGATGGAAACATCACATCTGAAAATAAAGAAGTATTTATCTCTTATTGTTTGCATACAATGTGGTCTTAAAGGGACAGTAAACAGCTTGCGATTGTAATATAAAATGTTCAATTATCCATAGTACAGGAGCTTTGCAATATTAATTGATTATTTATGTTGCCCCCTTTTATGGTTCTAAAAACTCAGAATGCTCAAAGCAGATTTCACAAGCTTAGCTTTGCTACTTATCGATACCTAAATAGCTCCAGTAGCCATTATAAGATAATTGCAAAACAAACCATGTGTTTGTGCTTAGGTAATGACCGTGGCTAGCTGTGTCTACTTCAATAACACATCCTGATTGACTCCTGCAAGTGGTGGGTGTAGTTTGGCTATTGAAAAACAGCTGCAGCAAAGCTGTTTTGTTATTTAAGCAACTTTCTGATTTACTTCTACTCCTATTATCAATTTTTCGTTGTTCTCTTGCTATCTTTATTTGAAAATCAGGAATGTAAATCTTAGCAGCCAGCCCATTTTAGGTTCAGCACCATGGATAGGGAATTTGCGTTTAGTATCCTTTTTAACAACTGGCACTGTACAGAGTATGGCACCATTTGTTTAGCCCTTAAAGTGAATGTAAAGTTTAATGAATCAGTGCCCAGTTTCTTTAAAATAATCTTAAAAACAGGGACACTTTCATTCATCAATTTTACAATTAAGCTAATTTTTAAAAAATACCTTTGTTTTACGGAAAGCAGACCGGCGATCCTCTGCCCACAGCTTCTGCTGTACTTAGCACAGTGATGATGAATCTGGCTCCTCCAATCGTTGCGTGCCCCCTTTGGCATCCAGTTTGTTAGGCCACGCAACGATTGGAGGAAGCAATAGACACCACCGCCAACAGGCATGGCGTCTGAATACTGGTCCACAGGCCCTTACAGCATATGTGTATATGCCACTGAATAATAGTTATACATTATACTAGAAGTATTTTTGCAAATGTAAGTGTTTTTCAAATAATGATACTATGTAAAATTGAAGTGCACCCATGCAGATTTCAATTTTGCCCTTTATATTCCTTTTAACCCTTTCCCTTTTAAGCCTTTTTTTTTACCTCAGTGCTGAGCCAATTTTTGGAGATTTTGGTTTTATTTTCCTTTAACATAACCCATTAGCACCTATAATGATACCTTATATTTTGCTGTGTTTTAATACAAATTTTGTGAAAAAAAGACTCAAGAATACACTTAATAGCACTTGTTTCTATTTGATCCCATGTATGGTATATAAGATCGTCATATGTAAGATACAAACAGTTTAATTTAAAAAGCATAAGAATACTGAACACATCAAACAGGATTACTACACTAATTTGTGCTTAGCAAGTACTGACCTGAACATCACATAAAACATATTAATGTTGTGCAGATTTGTATTTAAAATTGTAAGAGATTTTCTTTCTCATTAGATATAACATATTTTACGCTATTGTTTTGTGTGTATCAGACTTACAAATTTGAATAGAAGCCACTTCCGCAATATTTAAAGGGACTGTGCACTGTACAATTGTTTTTCCATTAATGAGCAAGCAAGTAATAAAGAGTAAGGATACCTAATATTGTTAGTAATAGGCAGAAAAATACATTTTCATGAATAAACTTATGTTGAACATTGCCATAATTTAAATGGTTGGTGGCAGGTTCGGGAAGTTTATGAACACTTTAACATTGTATTACTTATTTCGACCACCTCCTGCTGGGAGTGTAATTTCTTCTGCTTTGCTATGTTGTTCAGCTTTTCCAAAGCCTATACTTAAAGGGATAATTAATTAAAAATAGTTTGCATAAAACATTTGTTTTTTTTAAATTGCTGGCAAGTATTTTCAACTAATTTAAAAAAATAAGCAAAATGAATTATAGCTAAGCTGTCTGGAGCAGCCAACTCCATCCCCCTTTATCAGTGTTTAGACACAGGCATTGTATTTCACCTGAGTTCACAGCTTCTAGGGATGCTCCAGCATATAATCCCTATGCACTTTTGCATTCTACCAAAACAACAATAGATATAGATACAGTCATAGAAGGAAATGTGTGGGGGGATTTAGAGCTTTACAATTCAGAAACTAAAAAGAAAGGGTTAATGGCAAGGAACTGCAGTATAAATTTGCAGGTAAAGTAATTTAAAGTACATATTATATTATTTTGTCTCTATCCCAACTTGTTTTATGTCCCTTTGTATAGAAACTTTCAGTATAGTTAGGGATACCACAGGCAAAATCTGCCATTTTTAATGCTGAAATTAAGGTCAATTAGCGATTTGTAAACAATTTAATATACTCCAGCGTTTAAAAGGGAGACAAATTTAGGTTACACTGTCCCTTTAAGTAAATGAAATAAAAATGCACATTAAGTCCTCATGTACTATAAAACATTTGTAAAATTTTTAAATAATTGACTATTCCAAAAATATGCATTAGATTATCCCTTAATTCTAAAGTTTGAATGTTTCTACCACTGCAGAGTTAATGGATAGGTTGAAGTAAATAAAGTATTGTCATCGAGTTGTTCTGGGGTTGCAACAAATGATTTTGCACCAAATGTATTATGTAATTATAATTATTATGTAATTATACAGTTTATTTCTGTAGAAAGAAATTCAGTCTGAAACAGTAATTCATTCTAAAGCTAAATGCACGTTAAGTAGTTCAAACATTATATGTGGTATATTTTGCACTACAACATCCCTTTGTTTGATAGGTGTTTGAACATTCCATTAGCATATCAGAGTCTTAAAGGGACATGAAACCCCTAATTTTTCTTTCACAAATCAAGCTTTCCAGTTTGCTTCTATTTAATTTGCTTCATTCTTTTGTTATCCTTTGTTGAAGCAGCAGCAATGCCTTGCTGGGAGCTAGTTAACACACTGGGTGAGCCAATAAGATCATGCAGATATGTGTAGCCACCAATCTGCAGCTCATGAGTCTACCTAGGTATCATATTCAACAAATGATATCGAGAGAACAAAGCAAATTAGTTAATAAAAGTACATTGTAAAGTTGTTAGAGATCACATGCCTTTGTCTCTTTAAATAATCAAACATTTTCTAAGCAGGCCAGCCTGGTTTAGGAGTAAAACAACAAGTGTGTTCCATTACATCATCTTTGACAGAAAAAAAAAAAGACTCTATTGATGGAAAAACTAAAAAAAAAAAAAATGAATCAATTCATTTTACTAAACAAAGCGTTCTAAATGTACAAAAAGCCATGTGAATAAAAACAAAAGTTCAAGAAACATTTTTGAGTAAAGCACTGCACTTTGTGTATATACAGTATATATAATAAAAATAACAAAATGGAGGATCCAGCACACACATGAAAAAGTTCATCAAACTTTGTTTGTATGGGGTGCTCGCACGTCAGAGGCTCCTGCACACCTCTCATACATAAAGCAAGAAATCCAAAGAGGAGACGTCCGCACCACCAATTCATCAAGGTATCATCTTTATTTACAGTGACATGAAGACAAAGCAGCAGCGACGTTTCGAGTCTGACTCTTAATCATGCTATAGAATACTACCATTCAATCCCTTATATAGCACCTGTGTAACACTTAATTCACCTGCTCGTTATCTGACAGCATATACATTTCATATATGTATATGCATTTAGAGTTTTTTTTAATTATTTAGTATTGTTTATATATATATATATATATATATATATATATATATATATATATATATATATATATATTGTACATAATTCCAACTACCATTTTAGCAATACCCTAAAAAATGTAATATTAAAAAGTGAAAAGGAAAAAAGTTCATTTAAACTGAGCAATAATTATATACAGCCACTAGGTGGCGATAGAGGAATATGAAATGTATATGCTGTCAGATAATGAACAGGTGAATTAAGTGTTACACAGGTGCTATATAAGGGATTGAATGGTAGTATTCTATAGCATGATTAAGAGTCAGACTCGAAACGTCGCTGCTGCTTTGTCTTCATGTCACTGTAAATAAAGATGATACCTTGATGAATTGGCTGGTGCTGACGTCTCCTCTTTAGATTTCTTGATATATATATATTATGGCGGAACTTCATACATGTCTGTTTGCTTGTGTGTGTTCCCTGGTTAGTTGCAGTAGCAGATCTTAGTTTGGTCCAACATCCTCCTTTTTGACGTTTGTAGACATTTCTCCAACATAGGTGTGTCCGGTCCACAGCGTCATCCTTACTTGTGGGATATTCTCTTCCCCAACAGGAAATGGCAAAGAGCCCAGCAAAGCTGGTCACATGATCCCTCCTAGGCTCCGCCTACCCCAGTCATTCTCTTTGCCGTTGTACAGGCAACATCTCCACGGAGATGGCTTAGAGTTTTTTAGTGTTTAACTATGTAAAATGGACAAGTTCCTAGAGGTCCCGGGGCTCCCAGAAGCTTTTCCTATACCCAAGCGGGTGGCGGACATTGTAAATAAAGAATGGGAAAGGCCCGGTATACCTTTCGTCCCTCCCCCCATATTTAAAAAATTGTTTCCTATGGTCGACCCCAGAAAGGACTTATGCCAAAATCATTCAATGGGCGGAGACTCGCTCCTGCCACCTGTCTGCAATCCACATCCCAGGAGTGGAAAATTGGGAAGCGGATTTTCTGAGTCGTCAGACATTGCATCCGGGGGAGTGGGAACTCCATCCGGAAATCTTTGCCCAAATCTCTCAACTGTGGGGCATTCCAGACATGGATCTGATGGCCTCTCGTCAGAACTTCAAGGTTCCTTGCTACGGGTCCAGATCCAGGGATCCCAAGGCGAATCTAGTAGATGCACTAGTAGCACCTTGGACCTTCAAACTAGCTTATGTATTCCCGCCGTTTCCTCTCATCCCCAGGCTGGTAGCCAGGATCCATCAGGAGAGGGCGTCGGTGATCTTGATAGCTCCTGCGTGGCCACGCAGGACTTGGTATGCAGATCTGGTGAATATGTCATCGGCTCCACCATGGAAGCTACCTTTGAGACGAGACCTTCTTGTTCAAGGTCCGTTCGAACATCCGAATCTGGTCTCACTCCAGCTGACTGCTTGGAGATTGAACGCTTGATTTTATCAAAACGAGGGTTCTCAGATTCTGTTATTGATACTCTTGTTCAGGCCAGAAAGCCTGTAACTAGAAAAATTTACCACAAAATATGGAAAAAATATATCTGTTGGTGTGAATCTAAAGGATTCCCCTGGGACAAGGTAAAGATTCCTAAGATTCTATCCTTTCTCCAAGAAGGATTGGAGAAAGGATTATCTGCAAGTTCCTTGAAGGGACAGATTTCTGCCTTGTCTGTGTTACTTCACAAAAAGCTGGCAGCTGTGCCAGATGTTCAAGCCTTTGTTCAGGCTCTGGTTAGAATCAAGCCTGTTTACAAACCTTTGACTCCTCCTTGGAGTCTCAACTTAGTTCTTTCAGTTCTTCAGGGGGTTCCGTTTGAACCCTTACATTCCGTTGATATTAAGTTATTATCTTGGAAAGTTTTGTTTTTGGTTGCAATTTCTTCTGCTAGAAGAGTTTCAGAATTATCTGCTCTGCAGTGTTCTCCTCCTTATCTGGTGTTCCATGCAGATAAGGTGGTACGTACTAAACCTGGTTTCTCCAACATAGGTGTGTCCGGTCCACGGCGTCATCCTTACTTGTGGGATATTCTCTTCCCCAACAGGAAATGGCAAAGAGCCCAGCAAAGCTGGTCACATGATCCCTCCTAGGCTCCGCCTACCCCAGTCATTCTCTTTGCCGTTGTACAGGCAACATCTCCACGGAGATGGCTTAGAGTTTTTTAGTGTTTAACTGTAGTTTTTATTATTCAATCAAGAGTTTGTTATTTTGAAATAGTGCTGGTATGTACTATTTACTCAGAAACAGAAAAGAGATGAAGATTTCTGTTTGTATGAGGAAAATGATTTTAGCAACCGTCACTAAAATCCATGGCTGTTCCACACAGGACTGTTGAGAGCAATTAACTTCAGTTGGGGGAACAGTGAGCAGTCTCTTGCTGCTTGAGGTATGACACATTCTAACAAGACGATGTAATGCTGGAAGCTGTCATTTTCCCTATGGGATCCGGTAAGCCATGTTTATTACGATCGTAAATAAGGGCTTCACAAGGGCTTATTAAGACTGTAGACTTTTTCTGGGCTAAATCGATTCATTATTAACACATATTTAGCCTTGAGGAATCATTTTATTTGGGTATTTTGATATAATAATATCGGCAGGCACTGTTTTAGACACCTTATTCTTTAGGGGCTTTCCCAAAGCATAGGCAGAGCCTCATTTTCGCGCCGGTGTTGCGCACTTGTTTTTGAGAGGCATGGCATGCAGTCGCATGTGAGAGGAGCTCTGATACTTAGAAAAGACTTTCTGAAGGCGTCATTTGGTATCGTATTCCCCTTTGGGCTTGGTTGGGTCTCAGCAAAGCAGATACCAGGGACTGTAAAGGGGTTAAAGTTCAAAACGGCTCCGGTTCCGTTATTTTAAGGGTTAAAGCTTCCAAATTTGGTGTGCAATTCTTTTAAGGCTTTAAGACACTGTGGTGAAAATTTGGTGAATTTTGAACAATTCCTTCATGTTTTTTCGCAATTGCAGTAATAAAGTGTGTTCAGTTTAAAATTTAAAGTGACAGTAACGGTTTTATTTTAAAACGTTTTTTGTACTTTGTTATCAAGTTTATGCCTGTTTAACATGTCTGAACTACCAGATAGACTGTGTTCTGAATGTGGGGAAGCCAGAATTCCTATTCATTTAAATAAATGTGATTTATGTGACAATGACAATGATGCCCAAGATGATTCCTCAAGTGAGGGGAGTAAGCATGGTACTGCATCATTCCCTCCTTCGTCTACACGAGTCTTGCCCACTCAGGAGGCCCCTAGTACATCTAGCGCGCCAATACTCCTTACTATGCAACAATTAACGGCTGTAATGGATAATTCTGTCAAAAACATTTTAGCCAAAATGAACACTTATCAGCGTAAGCGCGACTGCTCTGTTTTAGATACTGAAGAGCATGACGACGCTGATAATAATGTTTCTGAAGGGCCCCTAACCCAGTCTGATGGGGCCAGGGAGGTTTTGTCTGAGGGAGAAATTACTGATTCAGGGAACATTTCTCAACATGCTGAACCTGATGTGATTACATTTAAATTTAAGTTGGAACATCTCCGCATTCTGCTTAAGGAGGTATTATCCACTCTGGATGATTGTGACAAGTTGGTCATCCCAGAGAAACTATGTAAAATGGACAAGTTCCTAGAGGTGCCGGGGCTCCCAGAAGCTTTTCCTATACCCAAGCGGGTGGCGGACATTGTTAATAAAGAATGGGAAAGGCCCGGTATTCCTTTCGTCCCTCCCCCCATATTTAAAAAATTGTTTCCTATGGTCGACCCCAGAAAGGACTTATGGCAGACAGTCCCCAAGGTCGAGGGAGCGGTTTCCACTTTAAACAAACGCACCACTATACCCATAGAGGATAGTTGTGCTTTCAAAGATCCTATGGATAAAAAATTAGAAGGTTTGCTTAAAAAGATGTTTGTTCAGCAGGGTTACCTTCTACAACCAATTTCATGCGTTGTCCCTGTCGCTACAGCCGCATGTTTCTGGTTCGATGAGCTGATAAAGGCGGTCGATAGTGATTCTCCTCCTTATGAGGAGATTATGGACAGAATCAATGCTCTCAAATTGGCTAATTCTTTTACCCTAGACGCCACTTTGCAATTGGCTAGGTTAGCGGCTAAGAATTCTGGGTTTGCTATTGTGGCGCGCAGAGCGCTTTGGTTGAAATCTTGGTCGGCTGATGCGTCTTCCAAGAACAAGCTACTTAACATTCCTTTCAAGGGGAAAACGCTGTTTGGCCCTGACTTGAAAGAGATTATCTCTGATATCACTGGGGGTAAGGGCCACGCCCTTCCTCAGGATCGGCCTTTCAAGGCAAAAAATAAACCTAATTTTCGTCCCTTTCGTAGAAACGGACCAGCCCAAAGTGCTACGTCCTCTAAGCAAGAGGGTAATACTTCTCAAGCCAAGCCAGCTTGGAGACCAATGCAAGGCTGGAACAAGGGAAAGCAGGCCAAGAAACCTGCCACTGCTACCAAGACAGCATGAAATGTTGGCCCCCGATCCGGGACCGGATCTGGTGGGGGGCAGACTCTCTCTCTTCGCTCAGGCTTGGGCAAGAGATGTTCTGGATCCTTGGGCGCTAGAAATAGTCTCCCAAGGTTATCTTCTGGAATTCAAGGGACTTCCCCCAAGGGGGAGGTTCCACAGGTCTCAGTTGTCTTCAGACCACATAAAAAGACAGGCATTCTTACATTGTGTAGAAGACCTGTTAAAAATGGGAGTGATTCATCCTGTTCCATTAAGAGAACAAGGGATGGGGTTCTACTCCAATCTGTTCATAGTTCCCAAAAAAGAGGGAACGTTCAGACCAATCTTAGATCTCAAGATCTTAAACAAGTTTCTCAGGGTTCCATCGTTCAAGATGGAAACCATTCGAACTATTCTTCCTTCCATCCAGGAAGGTCAATTCATGACCACGGTGGATTTAAAGGATGCGTATCTACATATTCCTATCCACAAGGAACATCATCGGTTCCTAAGGTTCGCATTCCTGGACAAGCATTACCAGTTCGTGGCGCTTCCTTTCGGATTAGCCACTGCTCCAAGGATTTTCACAAAGGTACTAGGGTCCCTTCTAGCTGTGCTAAGACCAAGGGGCATTGCTGTAGTACCTTATTTGGACGACATTCTGATTCAAGCGTCGTCCCTTCCTCAAGCAAAGGCTCACACGGACATAGTCCTGGCCTTTCTCAGATCTCACGGATGGAAAGTGAACGTGGAAAAGAGTTCTCTATCTCCGTCAACAAGGGTTCCCTTCTTGGGAACAATAATAGACTCCTTAGAAATGAGGATATTTCTGACAGAGGCCAGAAAAACAAAGCTTCTCAGTGCATGGAAGTGATCGGGTTGATGGTAGCGGCAATGGACATAGTTCCTTTTGCGCGCATTCATCTAAGACCATTACAACTGTGCATGCTCAGTCAGTGGAATGGGGATTATACAGACTTGTCTCCGAAGATACAAGTAAATCAGAGGACCAGAGAATCACTCCGTTGGTGGCTGTCCCTGGACAACCTGTCACAAGGGATGACATTCCGCAGACCAGAGTGGGTCATTGTCACGACCGACGCCAGTCTGATGGGCTGGGGCGCGGTCTGGGGATCCCTGAAAGCTCAGGGTCTTTGGTCTCGGGAAGAATCTCTTCTACCGATAAATATTCTGGAACTGAGAGCGATATTCAATGCTCTCAAGGCTTGGCCTCAGCTAGCGAGGGCCAAGTTCATACGGTTTCAATCAGACAACATGACAACTGTTGCGTACATCAACCATCAGGGGGGAACAAGGAGTTCCCTAGCGATGGAAGAAGTGACCAAAATCATTCTATGGGCGGAGTCTCACTCCTGCCACCTGTCCGCTATCCACATCCCAGGAGTGGAAAATTGGGAAGCGGATTTTCTGAGTCGTCAGACATTGCATCCGGGGGAGTGGGAACTCCATCCGGAAATCTTTGCCCAAGTCACTCAGCTGTGGGGCATTCCAGACATGGATCTGATGGCCTCTCGTCGGAACTTCAAAGTTCCTTGCTACGGGTCCAGATCCAGGGATCCCAAGGCGGCTCTAGTGGATGCACTAGTAGCACCTTGGACCTTCAAACTAGCTTATGTGTTCCCGCCGTTTCCTCTCATCCCCAGGCTGGTAGCCAGGATCAATCAGGAGAGGGCGTCGGTGATCTTGATAGCTCCTGCGTGGCCACGCAGGACTTGGTATGCAGATCTGGTGAATATGTCATCGGCTCCACCTTGGAAGCTACCTTTGAGACGAGACCTTCTTGTTCAGGGTCCGTTCGAACATCCGAACCTGGTTTCACTCCAGCTGACTGCTTGGAGATTGAACGCTTGATCTTATCGAAGCGAGGGTTCTCAGATTCTGTTATCGATACTCTTGTTCAGGCCAGAAAGCCTGTAACTAGAAAGATTTACCACAAAATTTGGAAAAAATATATCTGTTGGTGTGAATCTAAAGGATTCCCTTGGGACAAGGTTAAGATTCCTAAGATTCTATCCTTCCTTCAAGAAGGATTGGAAAAAGGATTATCTGCAAGTTCCCTGAAGGGACAGATTTCTGCCTTGTCTGTGTTACTTCACAAAAAGCTGGCAGCTGTGCCAGATGTTCAAGCCTTTGTTCAGGCTCTGGTTAGAATTAAGCCTGTTTACAAACCTTTGACTCCTCCTTGGAGTCTCAATTTAGTTCTTTCAGTTCTTCAGGGGGTTCCGTTTGAACCCTTACATTCCGTTGATATTAAGTTATTATCTTGGAAAGTTTTGTTTTTAGTTGCAATTTCTTCTGCTAGAAGAGTTTCAGAATTATCTGCTCTGCAGTGTTCTCCTCCTTATCTGGTGTTCCATGCAGATAAGGTGGTTTTACGTACTAAACCTGGTTTTCTTCCAAAAGTTGTTTCTAACAAAAACATTAACCAGGAGATTATCGTACCTTCTCTGTGTCCGAAACCAGTTTCAAAGAAGGAACGTTTGTTGCACAATTTGGATGTTGTTCGCGCTCTAAAATTCTATTTAGAAGCTACAAAGGATTTTAGACAAACATCTTCCTTATTTGTTGTTTATTCCGGTAAAAGGAGAGGTCAAAAAGCAACTTCTACCTCTCTCTCTTTTTGGATTAAAAGCATCATCAGATTGGCTTACGAGACTGCCGGACGGCAGCCTCCCGAAAGAATCACAGCTCATTCCACTAGGGCTGTGGCTTCCACATGGGCCTTCAAGAACGAGGCTTCTGTTGATCAGATATGTAGGGCAGCGACTTGGTCTTCACTGCACACTTTTACCAAATTTTACAAGTTTGATACTTTTGCTTCTTCTGAGGCTATTTTTGGGAGAAAGGTTTTGCAAACCGTGGTGCCTTCCATTTAGGTGACCTGATTTGTTCCCTCCCTTCATCCGTGTCCTAAAGCTTTGGTATTGGTTCCCACAAGTAAGGATGACGCCGTGGACCGGACACACCTATGTTGGAGAAAACAGAATTTATGTTTACCTGATAAATTACTTTCTCCAACGGTGTGTCCGGTCCACGGCCCGCCCTGGTTTTTTTAATCAGGTCTGATAATTTATTTTCTTTAACTACAGTCACCACGGTACCATATGGTTTCTCCTATGCAAATATTCCTCCTTAACGTCGGTCGAATGACTGGGGTAGGCGGAGCCTAGGAGGGATCATGTGACCAGCTTTGCTGGGCTCTTTGCCATTTCCTGTTGGGGAAGAGAATATCCCACAAGTAAGGATGACGCCGTGGACCGGACACACCGTTGGAGAAAGTAATTTATCAGGTAAACATAAATTCTGTTTTTCTTCCAAAAGTTGTTTCTAACAAAAACATTAACCAGGAGATAGTCGTGCCTTCTTTGTGTCCGAACCCAGTTTCGAAGAAGGAACGTTTGTTGCACAATTTGGATGTTGTGCGCGCTCTAAAAATTCTATTTAGATGCTACAAAGGATTTTAGACAAACATCTTCCTTGTTTGTTGTTTATTCTGGTAAAAGGAGAGGTCAAAAAGCAACTTCTACCTCTCTCTCTTTTTGGATTAAAAGCATCATCAGATTGGCTTACGAGACTGCCGGACGGCAGCCTCCTGAAAGAATCACAGCTCATTCCACTAGGGCTGTGGCTTCCACATGGGCCTTCAAGAACGAGGCTTCTGTTGATCAGATATGTAGGGCAGCGACTTGGTCTTCACTGCACACTTTTACCAAATTTTACAAGTTTGATACTTTTGCTTCTTCTGAGGCTGTTTTTGGGAGAAAGGTTTTGCAAGCCGTGGTGCCTTCCATTTAGGTGACCTGATTTGCTCCCTCCCTTCATCCGTGTCCTAAAGCTTTGGTATTGGTTCCCACAAGTAAGGATGACGCCGTGGACCGGACACACCTATGTTGGAGAAAACAGAATTTATGTTTACCTGATAAATTACTTTCTCCAACGGTGTGTCCGGTCCACGGCCCGCCCTGGTTTTTTAATCAGGTCTGATAATTTATTTTCTTTAACTACAGTCACCACGGTATCATATGGTTTCTCCTATGCAAATATTCCTCCTTAACGTCGGTCGAATGACTGGGGTAGGCGGAGCCTAGGAGGGATCATGTGACCAGCTTTGCTGGGCTCTTTGCCATTTCCTGTTGGGGAAGAGAATATCCCACAAGTAAGGATGACGCCGTGGACCGGACACACCGTTGGAGAAAGTAATTTATCAGGTAAACATAAATTCTGTTTTCCTTATGTTGCACGTTTTTCTATCAATTGCAATGTTTACTAAGAGGGTTTTTCTTTCTACAGAATGAATTGCCAAGTGGACTAAATAAAAAACGCCTCCAGGGTTTACTGAAAGGATTTGGGGAATACCCTACAAAATACAGGTAAAATATACACATTTAGAATAGTCTATTTAATTCTTTACTAAACAGTCTGTTATTTCTCTGTTGTTAACATGGACACTAGCAGAAATATTAACAAGAATTTTGAGTTCCATTTAATGTATAATGTCCCTCTTTTTTACTGTTGAATTAACTTCTGTCAGGTTCATAGTAAAGTTGTACTTCTGAAAAGCTTGTGCTGCTCCAGTGACTGGATAATACATACGTATGTTGGCTCCTGATTGGTTTATCAACTGTATCCTGATTTGAGGCAGTATTTCAAAACAAACAGAATGGGCTAGATTACAAGTGGAGCTCAATCGATAGAGCTGGGTGCGTTAATTTGCTTACAGCGATGCACAGAGCATTATTACTATTATTTAGTTTACCAGCTGGAGTGTATTCAATTTATTGCAAACAGCTCATTAAATTTTATTTTGTCATTTTAAATAGCTGTATTTGTTTGTTAAAACTGCCACCTATACTCAAAATATGAATGTGTTTATGTTCTATAGAAAAATTACGCTAACAGGAGATAGCGTACATTAAAGGGACAGTCTAGTCAAAAATAAACTTTAATGTTCATATAGGGCATGTCATTTTAAACAACTTTCTAATTTACTTTTATCATCAAGTTTGCTTTATTCTTTTAGTATTCTTAGATGAAAGCTAAAACTAGGTAGGCTCATAGGCTAATAAACCCTTGAAAGCTGCCTCTTATCTGAATGCAGTTTTTCACAACTAGAGGGTGTTGGTTCACGTGTGCCATATAGATAACATTGTGCTCACGCCCGTGCAGTTACCTAGGAGTCAACACTGATTGGCCAAAATGCAAGTCTGACAAAAGAACTTAAATAAGTGGCAGTCTGTAGAGGCTTAGATACAAGGTAATCACAGAGGTAAAAAGTGTATTTATATAACCGTGTTGGTTATGCAAAACTGGGGAATGGTAATAAAGGAATTATCTTTCTTTTTAAACAATAATAATTCAAGTGTAGACTGTCCCTTTAACCTCCCAGAGGTGGTAAAGAGGGAGATATTTTTGAATCTGAAATAGTTGGTTTTGCTTGCTGAATCCCCATTCTTAGATTAAATCGTTTTTATTGAACATTTTGAAAAAAAAAAGGTTACGATACAAACAGTAAAAACAGAAGTATACAATCAGTGTCGACTATTCCCCTCCTCAATTGGATTTATGTCCTGTCTGCAAAAGAATTATAAACAGAAATGGAAGGTCCCGTAGAATATGCCAGATACATTCAGGGTTCTAGTTTATAAGAATCATCCTGTTTACATTATTTATCCATTGGTGAGACAATTATGCCAGAGGACTGACGTCTAAGAGTTGCTATGCAGATTAGGAGCTACAGGACTATTCATATTCGGATCCCTTACATGTGTCTCTTAGTGTTGGAGCAAGAGAGGTGAATAAGTTAGTAGTTGTGATGAGGGGGTAAGGTCTCTCCATCCGTTCCTTTGGGATGGTCCTAGTAGCGAGAGGGGATTAGTGAGGGTCCACTAGAAGGATTAGGCCTAAGAGGGCCCGCTCTTGCAAAATGAACCATTATAAACATACAAACTTTAAATTACATAATAACTAACTAAATAACCAGTGTTCATCACCTTTTCATAAGTATACCTATTCCAAATAAAAATTTGTTAATTATCTCCATTACACTTTAAACTTCAGAGCAATGACCATTATCCCACATACTCATAGGGGTGAACTTCAAATCTACACCACTTCCCTTTCTTCCCAGCCCCCATTCCCTATAAGTCAGTTGATACTGGGGTTTTCCCTCCCTCGCCCCCCAGCAACCAATAATACCATATCTTTTGGAAGGAGTCTGTCGTGTTTTGTATGTGTGCCGCTGATTCATATATATAGAGTAAGTCTGTCACAATTTGGACATAATTTCCGACCAGGTGGGGGTGTCTCTTTTCCAGTATCTCGCTATACTTGTTCTTGTTACGGTGCATACTATTCTAATAAATTGATGTGTCTGTTGAATCTATCTATATTAGCATGTAATACTGCTTGTGGGGCTTCAAGGGTTATTTGTTCTTCTAGTAATTCACTTAAAAATTCAGAAAGTTTAACCCATATTTCCCTAACTCTGGGGCACTCCCACCACATGTGAAGGTATGTTCCCACCTCTTTACATCCCCTGTAGCATAGTCTGGAAATTGTTTTATCTGAGTGGGCTGTCTGGATAGGTGTTAAGTACCACCTAAAGGAAGTTTTTATGATGTTTTCTCTAAGATCAGCAGTTTTTACTTGATTCAAAGAACACTCTGTCCCATTCTTCCTGACCCCACTCCACTCCAACCTCTGACTCCCATCTAAGCACTAAGGTGGACTTGGACTTAGTTTTAGTCTTTTGCAAGTCTAGGTACATTTGTGAGATTGCGTGTTTTGGTCTGTTAGCTGAACTGCTTAACTTTTCTAAAGTTGTGATGGGCCGGGGTGTAAAGCCGGATATATAGGCATGAACAGCCGAGGTGATCTGTAGATATAAGAACCATCGTAGGGGGGTCGGGTCTAGTTGTTGGCTTAGCTGTGAGAACGAGATGGGAACCCCCTTTTTAATAATATCTGCGACTCTATAGAGTCCTTAATTCTTCCATTTGCTGATGAGCGGCCTATATTCATTGGCTATCAGATACCTTAAGGGTTTTTGTAGAGAGATCGTGAGGGACATATAAGTAGCCCTAAGGGTAGAGTACTACTCCCGGGCCGACAACCTGGTGATTGTAGAACATTGTTTTGATCTCTCTCTCGCCGCCTCCCAATTCCACAAGATGTCCTCCGGAGAGTCGAGTCCTCCCAGCTCAGCTTCGAGGGCTGGCCAAAGGATATGTTTATCTCTCCTGCCACACAGGGATGCCTGAGCCAGCCTAGAAGCTTTATAATAGTCAAGGAGATTAGGTAATCCCACCCCCCACTAGCTGTCTGTGGCGTATTAAGATTTGCAATGGTATTCTTGCCTGTTTTTTTGTCTCTTAGAATACTATGCAGAGCTGACTGTAGATAATCTATCTCTTGCCTATTTATCTTAATTGGAAGAGCTCTATATAAATATAGAATTCTTGGCAGTACGTTCATTTTAATGGACGTTAATCTCCCATACCATGAAAAGTTATATGTTCGCCATCTGTTTAGATCTGACCGGATCTGTTTAAGTAACGGTACATAGTTGTATTTGTATAGGTCACTAGAATGGGGGGTTAGGTTAAGTCCCAGATATTTAATGCTTTTTTTAACCCACCTAAATTCAAAATTAGCTTCTATAAGTTTGATCGTATGTTTCGGTAGACTTATGGGGAGGGCTTCACACTTGTCTAAATTTATTTTATACCCAGAGATAGTAGAGAATTCAGCTATGGTGTTGTATAAGTTCGGTAAGGTCAGTAGAGGTTTGGTCAAAGTCAGTAAGACGTCGTCTGCAAATAAAGTTATCTTATAAGTAAACCTTCCAATTTGTAAACCTGTGATGTCTGCATTATTCCTAATGATCGCCGCCAGTGGCTCAATACAGAGCACGAACAAGAGTGGCGATAAGGGGCACCCTTGTCTGGTGCCATTTTTTATATGAATTATTGTGGATTGGTGTCCTATCGCCCTAACTCTTGCTGTGGGGTTGGAGTAGACGTTCTTAATTGCTGTAAGGAAGGAGCCTCCAATTCCCATTTCCTCCATCACTGTCCACATATATTGCCAATCCACTCTATCGAATGCCTTCTCCGCATCCAGAGATAGGAGCAGAGAAGGCACTTCCGTGTCCGTCAGATGGTCTACCACCGCTACCATTCTCCTTATGTTGTCAGGGGCCTCCCTTCCCGCGATAAAGCCCACATGATCTGGATGCACTACCGTTGGGATAATCTGTTTAAGTCTATTGGCCAGTATTTTTGTCACTATTTTTATGTCTTGGTTTATAAGGGAGATGGGTCTGTAGCTAGGGCAATATTTCAGATTTTTCCCCGGTTTTGGTAAAACTATTATCTTGGCTTGGAGTAATTCTGTCGGAATCTCGTGACCCTCCATAATGTGGTTCGCAAACTTGACCAAATGAGGTACCAAAGTTGACTTAAACAACTTGTAGTATTCTCCAGGGAAGACATCCGGGCCCGGTGCCTTCCCTGGTTTAAGGTCTTTTAGAACTGCCACTATCTCTCCCTGGGTTATTTTAGCGTTCAACTTGTCCCTATCTTGTTCTGTAATTTTACCTAGAAAATTCCTGCATACTTGTTGAGTAGTGTTAGAGTGAGAAACTTTTTTGCCGTTGTACAGCTGTCCGTAATAATTAGCAAAAGTATCCACTATCTCTTGTGGGTGAGAGGTCAAAGTGCCCTCCGAGTTTACCAGTAATGGAATGGATGAGGCTTGTTGTGAATCTCTAATTTTTTTAGCTAGATATCTGTCTGGCTTGTTCGCGTATAAGAAATAGTTTGTTTTCAGTTTGTGTGCCATTTTGGCAGAATTTTCGTTTAAATATTTTGCTAATGCTTGTCTTTTAAGTTGTAGGGAATGGAGAGCAGTATCAGAGAGAGTCAGTTTATGCTCTCGTTCCAACGTCTCTATTTCAGCATTCAACTGAGAAAGATGTGTCCTAATTTTCTTTTTATATGTTGTTTTTTCTTTAATTAGTAAGCCTCGAACTACTGATTTATGGGCCGCCCAGACAGATATAGGGTTAACGGTAGAATCTAAATTAATATTCCAATATTCGGCTAGCGCTTTAATAAGATTAGTTTTGGTTTGTGGATTTTGTAAACATGCGGGATCATAAGTCCAGGCTTGTAGTCTATTTGGGTCCCTTAGTTCCCCTAATTGAATTTGTGTTATGGAGTGGTCCGACAATACACATGTATGAATGCTACCTGAACGAAGAACTGGCTGAAGTATCTGACTTATAAAGATATAATCTATTTTAGAGTACATTTTATGGGCTGCAGAGTAATAGGTAGTGTCAGTGGTTATGCCATATAAAGCCTTTCAGGTGTCAATCAGGGAGTGTGGCCTAAGTAGCTCCAAAGTGGTAGTAGCCATAGCTCTCAGTCTCTTATTTTTCTTAGATAGTATGTTGGGGCTTCTGTAGACCAGGTTTTGTAGATCTAAATTAAAGTCCCCCGCTAGGATAATGCGCATCTTAGACCAATTGGTCAGCACATGGGATATATTCTTAATAAAAACATTCTGCTTCTCGTTGGGTGCATAAATGTTACAGAGTACTACATCTACTCCCTGCAACTGGCCCTGGACTAGAATATACCTCCCCTCCTTGTATGATATTGTCTCCCTGTGTGCAAATGAAAGAGAGTGATGGATCAGGATTGATACTCGCCTCTTTTTTGTGGTTGATGTCGCATGAAAATGTTGGGTGTAATCGCGAGTCCAATACTTGGGGATAGAGGAGGATATGAAGTGTGAATCTCCATTCTTAAAGGGACACTGAACCCAAATGTTTTCTTTCATGATTCAGAAAGAGCATGAAATTTTAAGCAACTTTCTAATTTACTCCTAGTATCAAATTTTCTTCATTCTCTTGGTATCTTTATTTGAAAATGCCGGCCCATTTTTGGTAAGCAACCTGGGTTGTCCTTGCTGATTGGTGGATAAATTCATCCACCAATAAACAGGTGGTGTCCAGAGTTCTGAATGAAAAAAAAGCTTAGATGCCTTCTTTTTCAAATAAAGATAGCAAGAGAATGAAGAAAAAATTGATAATAGGAGTAAATTAGAAAGTTACTTAAAATTGCATGCTCTATCTGAATCACAAAAGAAAAAAATTGGGTTCAGTGTCCCTTTAAATAGCATTTCAATAGCTGACTATTGATGGCTTTAATAAGCAAAAATGCTACATCATTTCTTATACATTTAATACTCTGCAGTATAAACAAGTAATTTTGAACGCATTTTACAGAACAGTGTCCCTTTTTTAAAGAGACAGTAATCTCATAATTAAACTATCATGATTCTGATAAAGCATGCAGTTTTAAACGACTTTCCAGTTCACTTCTATTATGTAGCTTGCTTCGTTCTCTTTGTATGCTTTGTTAAAAATCATACTTGGGTAGGCTTAGGAGCAGCGATGCACTACTTTGCTGATCCTTTAACAAAGGATGCCAAGAGAATGAAGCAAATTTGTTAATAGAAGTAAATTTGGAAAGTTGTTTAAAATTATACCATGAAAGAAAAAATTTAGGTTTTGAAAATTTTTGAAGCAAAGGTTTATTAATGTAAAAAAAAAAAGTTTAGTGGCTGAATTACAAGAATATGGTATATCACAAGGGGTGGTACTGGGGATGTGTGAAGTATTTCATGCTTAAAGGGACAGTCTACTCCAAAAAATTTAAAAAGATGGATAACGCCTTTACTACCTATTCCCCAACTTTGCACAACATCAGAATTTTCATAATCCCTTTATTACCCATTCCCCAGTTTTGCATAACCAACACAGTTATATTAATACAATTTTTACCTCTGTGAATACCTTGTATCTAAGCCTCTGCAGACTAACCCATATCTCTGTGCTTTTTATAAACTTGCATTTTAGTCAGTTAGTGCTGACTTGTAAATAACTCCACAGGAGTGAGCACAATGTCTATTTGGCACACGTGAATTAGTGCCGTCTAGCTGTTGAAAACAATCAAAATTCACTGAGATAAGAGGGGGCCTTCAAGGTCTTAGAAATTAGCATATGAGCCTACCTAGTTTTAGCTTTCAACAAAGAATACCAAGAGAGCAAAGCAAATTTGATGATAAAATTAAATTGGAAAGTTGTTTAAAATTGCATGCTCTGTCTCAATCATGAAAGTTTAGTTTTGACTAGACCGCCCCTTTAATATACTTTATAACCTTTTAAACCTCTAAATTTCTACCGGTCTCTATGCCACTACAGACCGTCTCTTATCTCAGTGCATTTTTATAGCTTTTCACATCAAGACACTGCTAGTTCATGTGGGTCAAATAGATAACATTGGGCTCATTCCTGTGGAGTTATCCATGAGTCAGCACTAGTTGACTTAAATGCAAGTCTGTAAATAGCGCTGAGATAAGGGGGCAGTCTGCAGAGACTTAGATACAAGGTCATCGCCAAAATGAAACTTTCATGATTCAGATAGCGCATGCAATTTTAAACAACTTTCCAATTTACTGCCATTAACAAAATGTGCACAGTCTTTTTATATTTACACTTTCTCTTGTTAAGTGTATCCAGTCCACGGATCATCCATTACTTATGGAATATATTCTCCTTCCCAACAGGAAGCTGCAAGAGTCCACCCACAGCAAAGCTGCTATATAGCTCCTCCCCTAACTGCCATATACAGTCATTCTCTTGCAAGCCTCAACATAGATAGGAGGTCGTGAGAGTCTGTGGTGCTTTCTACTTAGTTTATTCTTCAATCAAAAACAGAATTTATGTTTACCTGATAAATTACTTTCTCCAACGGTGTGTCCGGTCCACGGCGTCATCCTTACTTGTGGGATATTCTCTTCCCCAACAGGAAATGGCAAAGAGCCCAGCAAAGCTGGTCACATGATCCCTCCTAGGCTCCGCCTACCCCAGTCATTCGACCGACGTTAAGGAGGAATATTTGCATAGGAGAAACCATATGATACCGTGGTGACTGTAGTTAAAGAAAATAAATCATCAGACCTGATTAAAAAACCAGGGCGGGCCGTGGACCGGACACACCGTTGGAGAAAGTAATTTATCAGGTAAACATAAATTCTGTTTTCTCCAACATAGGTGTGTCCGGTCCACGGCGTCATCCTTACTTGTGGGAACCAATACCAAAGCTTTAGGACACGGATGAAGGGAGGGAGCAAATCAGGTCACCTAAATGGAAGGCACCACGGCTTGCAAAACCTTTCTCCCAAAAAATAGCCTCAGAAGAAGCAAAAGTATCAAACTTGTAAAATTTGGTAAAAGTGTGCAGTGAAGACCAAGTCGCTGCCCTACATATCTGATCAACAGAAGCCTCGTTCTTGAAGGCCCATGTGGAAGCCACAGCCCTAGTGGAATGAGCTGTGATTCTTTCAGGAGGCTGCCGTCCGGCAGTCTCGTAAGCCAATCTGATGATGCTTTTAATCCAAAAAGAGAGGGAGGTAGAAGTTGCTTTTTGACCTCTCCTGTTACCAGAATAAACAACAAACAAGGAAGATGTTTGTCTAAAATCCTTTGTAGCATCTAAATAGAATTTTAGAGCGCGAACAACATCCAAATTGTGCAACAAACGTTCCTTCTTCGAAACTGGTTTCGGACCCAAAGAAGGCACGACTATCTCCTGGTTAATGTTTTTGTTAGAAACAACTTTTGGAAGAAAACCAGGTTTAGTACGTAAAACCACCTTATCTGCATGGAACACCAGATAAGGAGGAGAACACTGCAGAGCAGATAATTCTGAAACTCTTCTAGCGGAAGAAATTGCAGCCAAAAACAAAACTTTCCAAGATAATAACTTAATATCAACGGAATGTAAGGGTTCAAACGGAACCCCCTGAAGAACTGAAAGAACTAAGTTGAGACTCCAAGGAGGAGTCAAAGGTTTGTAAACAGGCTTGATTCTAACCAGAGCCTGAACAAAGGCTTGAACATCTGGCACAGCTGCCAGCTCTTTGTGAAGTAACACAGACAAGGCAGAAATCTGTCCCTTCAAGGAACTTGCAGATAATCCTTTCTCCAATCCTTCTTGAAGAAAGGATAGAATCCTAGGAATCTTTACCTTGTCCCAAGGGAATCCTTTAGATTCACACCAACAGATATATTTTTTCCATATTTTGTGGTAAATTTTTCTAGTTACAGGCTTTCTGGCCTGAACAAGAGTATCAATAACAGAATCTGAGAACCCTCGCTTTGATAAGATCAAGCGTTCAATCTCCAAGCAGTCAGCTGGAGTAGGACCAGATTCGGATGTTCGAACGGACCTTGAACAAGAAGGTCTCGTCTCAAAGGTAGCTTCCATGGTGAAGCCGATGACATATTCACCAGATCTGCCTACCAAGTCCTGCGTGGTTACGCAGGAGCTATCAAGATCACCTACGCCCTCTCCTGATTGATCCTGGCTACCAGCCTGGGGATGAGAGGAAACGGCGGGAATACATAAGCTAGGTTGAAGGTCCAAGGTGCTACTAGTGCATCTACTAGAGTCGCCTTGGGATCCCTGGATCTGGACCCGTAGCAAGGAACCTTGAAGTTCTGACGAGAGGCCATCAGATCCATGTCTGGAATGCCCCACAGTTGAGTGATTTGGGCAAAGATTTCCGGATGGAGTTCCCACACCCCCGGATGCAATGTCTGACGAATCAGAAAATCCGCTTCCCAAGTTTCCACTCCTGGGATGTGGATTGCAGACAGGTGGCAGGAGCGAGTCTCCGCCCATTGAATGATTTTGGTCACTTCTTCCATCGCCAGGGAACTCCTTGTTCCCCCCTGATGGTTGATGTACGCAACAGTCGTCATGTTGTCTGATTGAAACCGTATGAACTTGGCCCTCGCTAGCTGAGGCCAAGCCTTGAGAGCATTGAATATCGCTCTCAGTTCCAGAATATTTATCGGTAGAAGAGATTCTTCCCGAGACCAAAGACCCTGAGCTTTCAGGGATCCCCAGACCGCGCCCCAGCCCATCAGACTGGCGTCGGTCGTGACAATGACCCACTCTGGTCTGCGGGAGGTCACCCCTAGCGACAGGTTGTCCAGGGACAGCCACCAACGGAGTGAGTCTCTGGTCCTCTGATTTACTTGTATCTTCGGAGACAAGTCTGTATAGTCCCCATTCCACTGACTGAGCATACACAATTGAAATGGTCTTAGATTAATGCGCGCAAAAGGAACTATGTCCATTGCCGCTACCATCAAACCTATCACTTCCATGCACTGTGCTATGGAAGGAAGAGGAACGGAAGGAAGTATCCGACAAGAGTTTAGAAGTTTTGTTTTTCTGGTCTCTGTCAGAAAAATCCTCATTTCTAAGGAGTCTATTATTGTTCCCAAGAAGGGAACTCTTGTCGACGGAGATAGAGAACTCTTTTCCACGTTCACTTACCATCCGTGAGATCTGAGAAAGGCCAGGACTATGTCCGTGTGAGCCTTTGCTTGAGGAAGGGACGACGCTTGAATCAGAATGTCGTCCAAGTAAGGTACTACAGCAATGCCCCTTGGTCTTAGCACCGCCAGAAGGGACCCTAGTACCTTTGTGAAAATCCTTGGAACAGTGGCTAATCCGAAAGGAAGCGCCACGAACTGGTAATGCTTGTCCAGGAATGCGAACCTTAGGAACCGATGATGTTCCTTGTGGACAGGAATATGTAGATACGCATCCTTTAAATCCACCGTGGTCAAGAATTGACCTTTCTGGATGGAAGGATTGTTCGAATGGTTTCCATTTTGGACGATGGAACCTTGAGAAACTTGTTTAGGATCTTGAGATCTAAGATTGGTCTGAACGTTCCCTCTTTTTTGGGAACTACGAACAGATTGGAGTAGAACCCCATCCCTCGTTCTTTTAATGGAACAGGATGAATCACTTCCAGAAGATAACCTTGGAAGACTATTTCTAGCGCCCAAGGATCCAGAACATCTCTTGCCCAAGCCTGAGTGAAGAGAGAGAGTCTGCCCCCCACCAAATCCGGTCCCGGATCGGGGGCCCGCATCTCATGCTGTCTTGGGAGCAGTGGCAGGTTTCTTGGCCTGCTTTCCTTTGTTCCAGCCTTGCCTTGGTCTCCAGGCTGGATTGGCTTGAGAAGTATTACCCTCCTGCTTAGAGGACGTAGCACTTGGGGCTGGTCCGTTTCTGCGAAAGGGACGAAAATTAGGTTTATTTTTGGCCTTGAAAGACCTATTCTGAGGAAGGGCGTGGCCCTTGCCCCCAGTGATATCAAAGATAAACTCTTTCAAGTCAGGGCCAAACAGTGTTTTCCCCTTGAAAGGAATGTCAAACAATTTGTTCTTGGAAGACGCATCCGCTGACCAAGATTTTAACCAAAGCGCTCTGCGCGCCACAATAGCAAACCCAGAATTTTTTGCCGCTAACCTAGCCAATTGCAAGGTGGCGTCTAGGGTGAAAGAATTAGCCAATTTAAGAGCACGAATTCTGTCCATAATCTCCTCATAAGAAGAAGAATTACTAATAATCGCCTTTTCTAGCTCATCGCACCAGAAACACGCGGCTGTAGTGACAGGGACAATGCATGCAATTGGTTGTAGAAGGTAACCTTGCTGAACAAACATCTTTTTTAGCAAACCTTCTAATTTTTTATCCATAGGATCTTGGAAAGCACAACTATCTTCTATGGGTATAGTGGTGCGCTTGTTTAGAGTAGAAACCGCCCCCTCGACCTTGGGGACTGTCTGCCATAAGTCCTTTGTGGGGTCGACTATAGGAAACAATTTTTTAAATATGGGGGGAGGTACGAAAGGTACACCGGGCCTGTCCCATTCTTTATTAACAATGTACGCCACCCGCTTGAGTATAGGAAAAGCTTCGGGGGGCCCCGGGGCCTCTAGGAACTTGTCCATTTTACATAGGCCTAAATTTGGAGTTCGGCGGTAAAAGGGCTGTTAACGCTCCGCGGGTTTTTTTCTGGCCGCACCATAAATTTAACTCTGGTATCGAGAGTTCAAACAAATGCTGCGTTAGGCTCCAAAAAAGGAGCGTAGAGCATATTTACCGCAAATGCAACTCTCGATACCAGAGTTGCTTACGGACGCGGCCGGCATCAAAAACGTGCTCGTGCACGATTCTCCCATAGGAAACAATGGGGCAGTTTGAGCTGAAAAAAAACCTAACACCTGCAAAAAAGCAGCGTTCAGCTCTTAACGCAGCCCCATTGTTTCCTATGGGGAAACACTTCCTACGTCTGCACCTAACACTCTAACATGTACCCCGAGTCTAAACACCCCTAACCTTACACTTATTAACCCCTAATCTGCCGCCCCCGCTATCGCTGACCCCTGCATTACACTTTTAAACCCTAATCTGCCGCTCCGTAAACCGCCGCCACCTACGTTATCCCTATGTACCCCTAATCTGCTGCCCTAACATCGCCGACCCCTATGTTATATTTATTAACCCCTAATCTGCCCCCCACAACGTCGCCAACACCTGCCTACACTTATTAACCCCTAATCTGCCGACCGGACCTGAGCGCTACTATAATAAAGTTATTAACCCCTAATCCGCCTCACTAACCCTATCATAAATAGTATTAACCCCTAATCTGCCCTCCCTAACATCGCCGACACCTACCTTCAATTATTAACCCCTAATCTGCCGACCGGAGCTCACCGCTATTCTAATAAATGTATTAACCCCTAAAGCTAAGTCTAACCCTAACACTAACACCCCCCTAAGTTAAATATAATTTTTATCTAACGAAATAAATTAACTCTTATTAAATAAATAATTCCTATTTAAAGCTAAATACTTACCTGTAAAATACATCCTAATATAGCTACAATATAAATTATAATTATATTATAGCTATTTTAGGATTAATATTTATTTTACAGGCAACTTTGTAATTATTTTAACCAGGTACAATAGCTATTAAATAGTTAAGAACTATTTAATAGTTACCTAGTTAAAATAATTACAAATTTACCTGTAAAATAAATCCTAACCTAAGATATAATTAAACCTAACACTACCCTATCAATAAAATAATTAAATAAACTACCTACAATTACCTACAATTAACCTAACACTACACTATCAATAAATTAATTAAACACAATTGCTACAAATAAATACAATTAAATAAACTATCTAAAGTACAAAAAATAAAAAAGAACTAAGTTACAGAAAATAATAAAATATTTACAAACATAAGAAAAATATTACAACAATTTTAAACGAATTACACCTACTCTAAGCCCCCTAATAAAATAACAAAGCCCCCCAAAATAAAAAATTCCCTACCCTATTCTAAATTACAAATATTACAAGCTCTTTTACCTTACCAGCCCTGAACAGGGCCCTTTGCGGGGCATGCCCCAAGAATTTCAGCTCTTTTGCCTGTAAAAAAAAACATACAATACCCCCCCCCAACATTACAACCCACCACCCACATACCCCTAATCTAACCCAAACCCCCCTTAAATAAACCTAACACTACCCCCCTGATGATCTTCCTACCTTGTCTTCACCATGCCAGGTTCACCGATCCGTCCTGGCTCCAAGATCTTCATCCAACCCAAGCGGGGGCTAGACATCCACTGAAGAAGTCCAGAAGAGGGTCCAAAGTCTTCCTCCTATCCGGCAAGAAGAGGACATCCGGACCGGCAAACATCTTCTCCAAGCGGCATCTTCTATCTTCTTCCATCCGATGACGACCGGCTCCATCTTGAAGACCTCCAGCGCGGATCCATCCTCTTCTTCCGACGACTAGACGACGAATGACGGTTCCTTTAAGGGACGTCATCCAAGATGGCGTCCCTCGAATTCCGATTGGCTGATAGGATTCTATCAGCCAATCGGAATTAAGGTAGGAATTTTCTGATTGGCTGATGGAATCAGCCAATCAGAATATAGTTCAATCCGATTGGCTGATCCAATCAGCCAATCAGATTGAGCTCGCATTCTATTGGCTGTTCCGATCAGCCAATAGAATGCGAGCTCAATCTGATTGGCTGATTGGATCAGCCAATCGGATTGAACTATATTCTGATTGGCTGATTCCATCAGCCAATCAGAAAATTCCTACCTTAATTCCGATTGGCTGATAGAATCCTATCAGCCAATCGGAATTCGAGGGACGCCATCTTGGATGACGTCCCTTAAAGGAACCGTCATTCGTCGTCTAGTCGTCGGAAGAAGAGGATGGATCCGCGCTGGAGGTCTTCAAGATGGAGCCGGTCGTCATCGGATGGAAGAAGATAGAAGATGCCGCTTGGAGAAGATGTTTGCCGGTCCGGATGTCCTCTTCTTGCCGGATAGGAGGAAGACTTTGGACCCTCTTCTGGACTTCTTCAGTGGATGTCTAGCCCCCGCTTGGGTTGGATGAAGATCTTGGAGCCAGGACGGATCGGTGAACCTGGCATGGTGAAGACAAGGTAGGAAGATCATCAGGGGGGTAGTGTTAGGTTTATTTAAGGGGGGTTTGGGTTAGATTAGGGGTATGTGGGTGGTGGGTTGTAATGTTGGGGGGGGGTATTGTATGTTTTTTTTTACAGGCAAAAGAGCTGAAATTCTTGGGGCATGCCCCGCAAAGGGCCCTGTTCAGGGCTGGTAAGGTAAAAGAGCTTGTAATATTTGTAATTTAGAATAGGGTAGGGAATTTTTTATTTTGGGGGGCTTTGTTATTTTATTAGGGGGCTTAGAGTAGGTGTAATTAGTTTAAAATTGTTGTAATATTTTTCTTATGTTTGTAAATATTTTATTATTTTCTGTAACTTAGTTCTTTTTTATTTTTTGTACTTTAGATAGTTTATTTAATTGTATTTATTTGTAGCAATTGTGTTTAATTAATTTATTGATAGTGTAGTGTTAGGTTAATTGTAGGTAATTGTAGGTAGTTTATTTAATTATTTTATTGATAGGGTAGTGTTAGGTTTAATTATATCTTAGGTTAGGATTTATTTTACAGGTAAATTTGTAATTATTTTAACTAGGTAACTATTAAATAGTTCTTAACTATTTAATAGCTATTGTACCTGGTTAAAATAATTACAAAGTTGCCTGTAAAATAAATATTAATCCTAAAATAGCTATAATATAATTATAATTTATATTGTAGCTATATTAGGATGTATTTTACAGGTAAGTATTTAGCTTTAAATAGGAATTATTTATTTAATAAGAGTTAATTTATTTCGTTAGATAAAAATTATATTTAACTTAGGGGGGTGTTAGTGTTAGGGTTAGACTTAGCTTTAGGGGTTAATACATTTATTAGAATAGCGGTGAGCTCCGGTCGGCAGATTAGGGGTTAATAATTGAAGGTAGGTGTCGGCGATGTTAGGGAGGGCAGATTAGGGGGTTAATACTATTTATGATAGGGTTAGTGAGGCGGATTAGGGGTTAATAACTTTATTATAGTAGCGCTCAGGTCCGCTCGGCAGATTAGGGGTTAATAAGTGTAGGTAGGTGTCGGCGACGTTGAGGGGGGCAGATTAGGGGTTAATAAATATAACATAGGGGTCGGCGATGTTAGGGGTAGCAGATTAGGGGTACATAGGGATAACGTAGGTGGCGGCGATTTGCGGTCGGAAGATTAGGGGTTAATTATTTTAAGTAGCTTGCGGCGACGTTGTGGGGGGCAAGTTAGGGGTTAATAGATATAATACAGGGGTCGGCGGTGTTAGGGGCAGCAGATTAGGGGTACATAAGTATAACGTAGGTGGCGGTCGGCAGATTAGGGGTTAAAAATTTTAATCGAGTGGCGGCGATGTGGGGGGACCTCGGTTTAGGGGTACATAGGTAGTTTATGGGTGTTAGTGTACTTTAGGGTACAGTAGTTAAGAGCTTTATAAACCGGCGTTAGCCAGAAAGCTCTTAACTCCTGCTATTTTCAGGCGGCTGGAATCTTGTCGTTAGAGCTCTAACGCTCACTGCAGAAACGACTCTAAATACCAGCGTTAGGAAGATCCCATTGAAAAGATAGGCTACGCAAATGGCGTAGGGGGATCTGCGGTATGGAAAAGTCGCGGCTGTAAAGTGAGCGTTAGACCCTTTAATCACTGACTCCAAATACCAGCGGGCGGCCAAAACCAGCGTTAGGAGCCTCTAACGCTGGTTTTGACGGCTACCGCCGAACTCTAAATCTAGGCCATAGTGTTTCTGGAATGACCAGATAATCACAATCATCCAAATTGGATAACACCTCCTTAAGCAGAGCGCGGAGATGTTCCAACTTAAATTTAAAAGTAATCACATCAGGTTCAGCTTGTTGAGAAATTTTTCCTGAATCTGAAATTTCTCCCTCAGACAAAACCTCCCTGGCCCCCTCAGACTGGTGTAGGGGCCCTTCAGAAACAATATCATCAGCGGCCTCATGCTCTTCAGTATTTCTAAAACAGAGCAGTCGCGCTTTCGCTGACAAGTGGGCATATTGGCTAAAATGTTTTTGATAGAATTATCCATTACAGCCCTTAATTGTTGCATAGTAAGGAGTATTGGCGCGCTAGATGTACTAGGGGCCTCCTGTATGGGCAAAACTGGTGTAGACGAAGGAGGGGATGATGCAGTACCATGCTTACTCCCCTCACTTGAGGAATCATCTTGGGCATCATTTTTACTAAATTTATTATGACATAAATCACATCTATTTAAATGAGAAGGAACCTTGGCTTCCCCACAGTCAGAACACAATCTATCTGGTAGTTCAGACATGTTAAACAGGCATAAACTTGATAACAAAGCACAAAAAACGTTTTAAAATAAAACCGATACTGTCACTTTAAATTTTAAACTGAACACACTTTATTACTGCAATTGCGAAAAAGTATGAAGGAATTGTTCAAAATTCACCAAAATTTCACCACAGTGTCTTAAAGCCTTAAAAGTATTGCACACCAAATCTGGAAGCTTTAACCCTTAAAATAACGGAACCGGAGCCGTTTTTATATTTAACCCCTTTACAGTCCCTGGAATCTGCTTTGCTGAGACCCAACCAAGCCCAAAGGGGAATACGATACCAAATAATGCCTTCAGAAAGACTTTTCTATGTATCAGAGCTCCACACACATGCAGCTGCATGTCATGCTGTTCTCAAAAACAAGTGCGCCATACCGGCGCGAAAATGAGGCTCTGACTATGATTAGGGAAAGCCCCAATAGAATAAAGTGTCTAAAACAGTGCCTGCCGATATTATTTTACAAAAAATACCCAGATTAAATGATTCCTCAAGGCTAAATATGTGTAAATATGATCGATTTAGCCCAGAAAATGTCTACATCCTTAATAAGCCCTTGTGAAGCCCTTATTTACTGTGTGAATAAAAATGGCTTACCGGATCCCATAGGGAAAATGACAGCTTCCAGCATTACATAGTCTTGTTAGAATGTGTCATACCTCAAGCAGCAAAAGGCTGCTCACTGTTCCCCCAACTGAAGTTAATTCCTCTCAACAGTCCTGTGTGGAACAGCCATGGATTTTAGTAACGGTTGCTAAAATCATTTTCCTCATACAAACAGAAATCTTCATCTCTTTTCTGTTTCAGAGTAAATAGTACATACCAGCACTATTTTAAAATAACAAACTCTTGATTGAATAATAAAAACTACAGTTAAACACTAAAAAACTCTAAGCCATCTCCGTGGAGATGTTGCCTGTACAACGGCAAAGAGAATGACTGGGGTAGGCGGAGCCTAGGAGGGATCATGTGACCAGCTTTGCTGGGCTCTTTGCCATTTCCTGTTGGGGAAGAGAATATCCCACAAGTAAGGATGACGCCGTGGACCGGACACACCTATGTTGGAGAAAGTTTGTTATTTTTAAATGGCACCGGAGTGTGCTGTTTATCTCAGGCAGTATTTGGAAGAAGAATCTGCCTGCGTTTTTCTATGATCTTAGCAGACGTAACTAAGATCCATTTGCTGTTCTCACACATTCTGAGGAGTGAGGTACTTCAGAGGGGGAATGGCGTGCAGGTTTTCCTGCAGGTAAGGTATGTGCAGTAAAATATTTTTCTAGGAATGGAATTGACTAAGAAAATACTGCTGATACCGAAGTAATGTAAGTAAAGCCTTAAATGCAGCGATAGCGACTGGTATCAGGCTTATTAATAGAGATACATACTCTTATAAAAATGTGTTTTAAAACGTTTGCTGGCATGTTTAATCGTTTTTTAACGTACATTGGTGATAACACTGTAATGTTGGTATAGCCTTAAATGCAGTAAAAGCGACTGGTATCAGGCTTATTAATAGAGATACATACTCTTGTAAAAATGTGTTTTAAAACGTTTGCTGGCATGTTTAATCGTTTTTTAACATATGTTTGGTGATAAAACTTATTGGGGCCTAAGTTTTTTCCACATGGCTGGCTTAAATTTTGCATAGAAACGGTTAACTGAAGCTTCCCACTGTTGGCTGTGGCAGTTTGTTGTGTCTGTTTTTAAAAAACGTCTATGTCGTTTTTTTTTATCTGTTTTTTGCATTAAGGGGTTAATCATCCATTTGCAAGTGGGTGCAATGCTCTGTTACCTTATTACATGTACTGTAAAAATTTCATTTGTTTTACTGCCTTTTTTTCACTGTTTTTCAAATTTTGACAAAATTTGTTTCTCTTAAAGGCACAGTAACGTTTTATATATTTGCTTGTTAACTTGATTTAAAGTGTTTTCCAAGCTTACTAGTCTCATTATTAGTCTGTTCTAACATGTCTGACATAGAGGAAGCTCTGTGTTCATTATGTTTTAAAGCCATGGTGGAACCCCATCTTAGAATGTGTACCAGATGTACTGATTTCATGTTAAACAATAAAGATCATTTTTTGTCTTTAAAAACATTATCACCAGAGGATTCTGTCGTGGGGGTAGTTATGCCGACTAACTCTCCCCACGTGTCAGACCTTTTGACTCCCGCTTTAGGGACTCACGCTCAAATGGCGCCAAGTACATCAAGGGCACCCATAGCGTTTCTTTTACCAGGGGATTCTGTCAAGGGGAAAGTTATGCCGACTAACTCTCCCCACGTGTCAGACCCTTCGACTCCCGCTTCAGGGACTCACGCTCAAATGGCGCCAAGTACATCAAGGGCGCCCATAGCGTTTATTTTACAAGACATGGCAAAGGTGGTGAATAATATTCTGGCAGCAGTATTAGTCAGACTACCTGAAATTAAAGGAAAGCAGTTAGCTCTGGGGGTAGATACAGAGCATACAGACGCTTTAAGAACCATGTATGATGCTACCTCACAATATGCTTAGTCTGTGGGTGATTTTTTTTTGACTCAGGGAAGATGATTTAACCTGATTCTGATATTTCTACATTTAAAATTTATGCTTGAGAACCTCCACTTGTTGCTCAGGGAGGCTTTGGCTGCTCTGAATGAATGTGTACAATCGCAGGGCCAGAGAAATTGTGTAGACTGGATAAATAATATGCAGTGCCGGTGTGTACTGATGTTTTTCCAATACCTAAAGAGGTTTACTAAAAATTTTTTAATAAGGAATGGGATAGACCAGGTGTGCCGTTCTCTTCCCCTCCTATTTTTTAGAAGAATGTTTTCTAATAGTTACCACCACACGGGACTTCTGGCAGACAGTTCCTAAGGTGGAGAGAAGAGTTTCTACTCTAGCTAAGCGTACCACTACCTCTGACGAGGACAGTTGTGCTTTTTAGATCCAATGGATAAAAAATGTTTATTCAACAGGGTTTTATCCTGCAGCCCCTTGCATACATTGCTTCTGTCACTGCTGCTGCGGCGTTCTGGGTTGAGTCTCTTGATGAGGCTTTACAGTTAAGTGACTCCATTGGATGAATATATTTGACAAGCTTATGCTAGCCAATTCCTTTGTTTTCTGATGCCTTGTTCATTTGACTAGACTAACGGCTAAGAATTCTGTTTTTTACTATACTGGCGCGCAGAGCGCTATGGCTTATATCATGGTCAGCTGTCGTGACTTTAATAAATAAGCTACTTAACTTCCCTTCAAGGGGCAGACCCTATTCGGGCCTGGTTTGAAGGAGATTATTGCTTATATCACTGGAGGAAAAGGTCATGCCCTTCCTCAGGATAGGTCCAAATCAAGGGCCAAAAAAAAAAAAAAAAAAAAGTCTAATTTTCGTGCCTTTTAAAAACTTCAGGGCAGGTGTGGCATCCTCTTCCTCTAAGGCAAAACAAGAGGGAATTTTTGCTCAGTCCAAGGCGGTCTGGAGACAATCGGACCTGGAACAAAGATAAGCAGGCCAAGGAGCCTGCTGCTGCCTCTAAGGCAGCATGAAGGAACGGACCCCTATCCGGTAACGGATCCTATAGGGGGCAGACTTTCATTCTTCGCCCAGGCGTGGGCAAGAGATGCCCAGGATCCCTAGGCATTGGAATTTATATCCCAGAGATATCTTCTGGATTTCAAAGATTCCCCCCCAAAAAAAGGGGAGATTTCGCCTTTCACAATTATCTGCAAACCAGATAAAGAAGGAGGCATTCTTACATTATGTACGAGATCCATCCAGTTCCAAGAGAGGAACAGGGACAGAGTTTTTACTCAAATCTGTTTGTGGTTCCCAAGGAGAGGGAACCTTCAGACCTATTTTGGATCTAAAGATCTTAAACAAATTCCTCAGAATTCCGTCATTTAAGATGGAAACTATTCGTACCATCTTAACTATGATCCAGGAGAGTCAATAGAGGACTACAATGGATTTGAAGGATGCTTATCCTCACATTGTGATGCATAAAGATCACCATCGTTTTTCAAGTTTGCCTTTCTAGACAGGCATTACCAGTTTGTAGCTCTTTCCTTTGGGATATCTACAGCCCCAAGAATCTTTATGGAGGTTCTGGGGTCGCTTTGGCGGTCCTTAGACCGCGGGGCATAGAAGTGGCCCCTTATTTAGACGACATCCTGATAGAGGCGTCAAACATCCAAATTGCCCAGTCTCATACGGATGTAGTACTGGCATTTCTGAGATCACATGGGTGGAAAGTGAACAAGGAAAGAGTTCTCTATCCCCAATCTCAAGGGTTTCCCTCCTAGGGACTCTGATAGATTCTGTAGAAATGAAAATTTACCTGACGGAGTCCAGGTTGTCAAAGTTTCTAAATTTCTGCCGTGTTTTTTCATCCCATCCGCGCCCTTCGGTGGCTCAGTACATGAATGAAATCGGCTTAATGGTAGCGGCAAGGGACATAGTACCGTTTGCACGTCTACATTTCAGACCGCTGCAACTATGCATGCTCAGTCAGAGGAACGGGGATTACACAGATTTGTCCCCCTGTTAAACCTGGACCAAGAGACCAGAGATTCTCTTCTCTGGTGACTATGTCGGGTCCATCTGTCCAAGGGTATGACCTTCCGCAGGTCAGATGGTACAATTGTTACAATAGATGCCAGCCTTTTAGGTTGGGATGCAGTCTGGAACTCCCTGAAGGCTCAGGGATAGTGGACTTAGGAGGAGATCCTCCTTCTAATAAATATTCTGGAACTGGGAGTGATATTCCATGCTCTTCAGACTTGGCCTCAGTTAGCAACTCTGAGGTACATCATACTCAGTCGGACAATATACACGACTGTGGCTTACATCAGCCATCAAGGGGGAACAGAAGTTCCCTAGCGATGTTAGAAGTCTTACAATAATTCACTGGACAGAGACTCACTCTTGTCTATCAGCTATCCATATCCCAGGTGTTGAGAACTGGGAGGTGGATTTTCTAAGTCGTCAGACTTTTCTTCCGGGGGAGTGGGATTTCCTCCGGAGGTCAAGACCAAGCAGGAGAGGGCTTTGGTGTTTTTGACAGCGCCTGCGTAGCCACGCAGGACCTGGTATGCAGATCTGGTGGACATGTCATCCTTTCCATCACGGTCTCTGCTTCTGAGACAGGTCCCTCTACCTCAGGGTCCTTTCAACCATCTAAATAGAATCAATCTGAGATGGACTGCCTGGAGACTGAACGCTTGATGTTATCAAAGCATGGCTTCTCAGAGTCAGTCATTGATACCTTAATACAGACATGAAAGCCTGTCTCTAGGAAAATTGAATATAGATATGGTGTAAATATCTGATTGTTATGAATCCAAGGGTTACTCATGGAGTAAAGTCTGGATTCCCAGGATATTATCTTTTCTCCAAGATGTTTTTGAGAAAAGGGTTGTCAGCTAATTCCTTAAAAGGGGACAGATTTTTACTCTGTCTATTTTTTTGCACAAGCGTCTGGCAGGTATTCTAGACGTTCAGGCATTTGGTCAGGCTTTGGTTAGATCCAAGCCTGTGTTTAAAACTGTTGTTCCGCCATGGAGCTTAAACCTGATTCTTAAGGTTCTTCAAGAAGTTCCGTTTGAACCTTTTTTGTTCCATAGATATCAATCTTTATCTTGGAAAGTTCCTTTTGGGTAGCTAATTCCTCGACTCGTAGAGTCTCCAAGTTATCTGTGTTACAATGTGATTCTCCTTATCTGGTCCTTCGTACGGATAAGGTAGTCCTGCGTACCAACCTGGGTTTTTTCCTAAGGTGGTATCTAACAAGTACATCACTCAAGAGATAGTTGTTCCATGCTTGTATCCTAATCCTTCCTCAAAGAAGGAACGTCTATTACACAATATTGGACGTGGTTTGTGCTTTAAAGTTTTACTTACAAGCTACTACAGTTTTCATCAAACGTTCACCTTGTTTGTTGTCTATTCTGGACAGAGGAGAGGTCAAAAGACTTCAGCAGCCTCTCTGTCTTTTTGGTTAAAAAGCATAATTCATTTAGCTTATGAGACTGCTGGACAGCAGCCTCCTGAAGGGATTACAGCTCATTCTACTAGAGCTGTGGTTTTCACTTGGGCCTTTTTTAAATGTGGCTTCTGTTGAACAGATTTACAAGACGGAGTCTTGGTCTGCGCTTCATACTTTTCAAATTTAACAAATTTGATACCTTGCTTCTTCGGAGGCTATTTTTGGGAGAAAGGGTTTTTTACAGGCAGTGGTAACTTCCGTTTAAGTACCTGCCTTGTCCCTCCCATCATCCGTGTACTTTAGCTTTGGTATTGGTATTCCATAAGTAATGGATGATCCGTGGACTGGATACACTTAACAAGAGAAAACATAATTTATGCTTACCTGATAAATTTATTTCTCTTGTAGTGTATCCAGTCCACGGCCCGCCCTTTCACTTTAAGGCAGGTAATTTTTTCATTTGAACTACAGTCACCACTGCACCCTATGGTTTTTCCTTTCTCTGCATGTTTTCGGTCGAATGACTGAATATGGCAGTTAGGGGAGGAGCTATATAGCAGCTTTGCTGTGGGTGGACTCTTGCAGCTTCCTGTTGGGAAGGAGAATATATTCCATAAGTAATGGATGATCCGTGGACTGGATACACTACAAGAGAAATAAATTTATCAGGTAAGCATAAATTATGTTTTTTGAGTCACCAGCTCCTACTGAGCATGTGCAAGAATTCACAGAATATGCGTATATGCATTTGTGATTGGCTGATGGTTGTCACATGATACAGGAGGAGTGGAAATAGACATAAAAAATTACTCATTTGAAGATCAGACTAGGTGCTTTTGCATTGTCTTTTTATCATGCAAATCTACTTTATTTACTGGTCCTTTAATATAACTGTGTTTTGGAATTGACTGTCCTTTTAACTTCAATTGAAATAGCATAGCACAGAGGTAAATGAAGAGCTCAGTGACTTGAGTGGATTTTTTGCACTCCATTGGCTTAGTGCTTGATTGCTATGCAACATGAATGTTACTGTTTCTCCCCTTAGTGTATTATGTGAGGGGAAATAACTCTCCTGAGCTATCCAACATGCAGACGTTAGCGCACACTAAGCTATCGGTTGAACAATAAAAAAGTAACTTTGTAAACCGTATGGATTGTGCTCAAGCGATGGTAATGCACAGTAGTATTAACATTTATTTGCTCCGCTTCTACTCTAGCCCAATAGAGTATACTATAATAGACTAGTATCCAATGACTACAATTAGTGTTCCAATTGCAAGTGTACCATTTTTTTTGTATAATTTGTACTAATTGTACCGCCTTTCCCATTCATCTCTTTTGCCCTCCTGACATATGTAGTTCAGGGGTGTCCAACCTTTTTATTTGAAGGGCCACATTGGCCTTTTGTTTATTTCATTGTTCCGCAGAATGTTTGTTTGGCGATCTCTGCTTCAGTTACCCGAGAACCACTCGGCCTTCAGTAGCTTAACAGACAAGGGAACACATTCCCAATACCTGCTGCTTCATCAAGAATATCCCATCAAAAGCAGGAAGCTTTTGCGAGTCCTTCAGCGGTAAGTGTGCTTAAAGGGACAGTAAAGTCAAAATTAAAGGGATATGATACCCAATTTTTTTCTTTCATGATTCAGATAGAGTAGGCAAGTTTAAGAAACTTTCAAATTTTTCTTCATTCTCTTGGTGTCTTTATTTGAAAAGCAGGAATGTAAGCTTAGCAGACGGCCCATTTTTAGTTCAGCACCTGGGTAGCGCTTGCTTATGGGGGGGGGGGTATACGTTTGAATAAATATAGGTTTTCATCACTATATTATATTATGATTTTTTTTTTTTTAATTCAGGACTCTCTCTGCTTTGGCCCACTGGTCAGCAATATTTGGAGAAACACGATACCTTCCTCTACTTGCGTTTCCATTTGTTAAATTGTTTCAAAACAATCAACTCATTTGCTTTGAAGTTGTTGCCACAGTGATAAGTAGGTATAACTATTGCAAATGAAAATACATTTGTTTTAACTATTTATGAATTACAAATATATTATTTGTGAACATACATCTTTTTATTTAATTTTTTTGTTTAAGGATCATGAAAGTCAAAATTAAACTTTAATTCTCCCGATGTATTGTGACATTTTAAGAGACTTTTCAATTTCTATTATCAAATTTATTTTCAGGATCAACAATGTACATGCAATGCAGCTAGCTGGTGATTGGTAGATTCACATGTGTTTTGTCCATTGTCATTGGCTTACCAGATGTGTTCAGCTAGTTCCCACTAGTGCTGATGCTCTCAACCCATTTGTAGAAGTATAATAACAATGTGCTGTATCATGTGAGAGTTTTCTTTCTGCACTTTTTTTTTCTCTTTAAAGGGATACTGAACCCATTTTATTTTTCTTTATTGATTCAGGTAGAACATTCGATTTTAAGCAACTTTTCTAATTTACTCCTATTATCATTTTTTCTTTGTTCTCTTGCTTGCTATCTTTATTTCAAAAGCAGGAATGTAAAGCTTAGGAGCAGGCACATTTTGGTTCAGAACCTGGGTTGCGCTTGCTTATTGATGGCTAATTGAACCTACAATAGGCCGGCTCCTAAGCTTTACATCCCTGCTTTTAAAATAAAGATAGCAAGAGAACGAAGAAAAATTGACAATAGGAGTAAATTAGAAAGTTGCTTAAAATTGAATGCTCTATCTGAATCATGAAAGAAGAAAAAAAATTGGGTTCAGTGTCCCTTTAATACCCTGGTAGTTTTACATAATTTGGGGCTCATTGGTGTTACTTTTTCAGAGTACTGTTGGTTTGGGATATTCTCTCTCTTCTTGCATAAAATTCAAATTGTGCTTGGGGACAAGAGATTGTGGACAACTTACTCTCTTTAACCAGATTTTAAAAGTAGTTTTTTTCTGTATTGCATTTTTTTTTTCTTTGTAGCAAATTGGTGCCAACATTGGTTCGAGTATTTCCCAAACCCTCCAATTAACATTCTGGGAATGATTGAGAATGTCCTGGCGCATCATGACAAAGAACTTCTCCAACACCTTGTAAATTATGGTGTGACATCCCAGGTAACTCGCCTTGTATCTAATATTATGGGCACAGTGCTGGTTTTTACGGTGGTTGAGCAACACTTGTTGGCTGGGTTAGAAAGGGTTTGGATAAGTTAATTTCCTTTCTGCTAATGAGTTGGCTGGAGATAACTTTTTAGATGAATGGTTTTATTAGGTACAGGTTTGGACAAGTAAATGGAAATGTTAATGAGAAAGATTTCATTAAAAAGGCACAGAGCTCAAATTTAAAATGCACGATAACACTTCAAATCAAACTAGAATCATTTTTGTAAGATGTGAGTTCACAACCATATTTCCAGTAAGTGTTATAGGTTCTGTTCAGTCCATGTCGCACATGCGCTGTATGTCAGTAGTGACAAATGTACCATTTTTTTCTCTGTTTTAGCAGTAATTTCCTACATATATTGCATATCCGTGACATCCCTGCAATTGGTTGTGCTTACATTTATAAAATAGTTTGTGGTTAAAGGGACATGAAACCCAAAAATGTTTTTTTTTTCATAATTCAGAGTATACCATTTTAAACAACTTTCCAATTTACTTCTATTATTTAATATTGTTTTGTTCTCTTGGTATCGTTTGTTGGAAAGCATACCCATATCCCTCTTGTCATTGGCTTACCAGCGTGTTCAGCTAGCAGTGGTGCATGGCTGCTCCTCCAATAAAGGATACAGAGAGCATAAAGCAAATTTAGATAAAATAAGTATATTGGAAAAATGTTTCAAATTGTATTCTCTATCCATATTGTGCGAAAACACCTTCTGCAGTCTAGCAATACAATTAACATACTAGGTAAGAGTATTTTTTTTTTTAAAACCTAACGCCTCATTTGCAGATACTTAATAGCCACCCACTACCCCCTACTTGTCTTATTTGGTGGATCCAATCCGGAGTTGTTACTGCAGTAGACGAGGCTTGCTACAATCATTGTTTAGCAATTCCTTATCTGACCATATCTGCTGAGGCCAGTTAGGGACAGATATGTGTCAGGTTAGCATTGTAAAGTAAACTTCCAATTCTCACTATTATAAATTTTATATTGTAGTCTCAAACTGTTTCATGTCCCTTTTTAAAGTGACTGTATAGCCTCTTCTATAATTCTTCTGAGATATAAAAATGCCTTTGTCTCATACTACCGTTCATTCTCCAGGTTTATGCGTGGCCTCTGCTGGAGACCCTTTTCTCTGAGGTATTAACACGAGAAGAATGGCTAAAGTTGTTTGATAATGTTTTTTCCAACCATCCCTCCTTCCTTTTACTGACCGTCGCTGCATACATTATATCTTCTCGCTCCCCCTTGCTGCACTGTAACCAAAAAGATGATTTTGAGGTAAGCAAACACATGTTTTATGATTTACTTGCACCAACAAATGTTTTTGATTCATAAAATATTTCTTTAAAAAAGTTTAATATGTAGTTATTTTAATGAATATTAATTGTTAAATAAAACTTATATATACATTGCTCGTATTCTAATTGAGAATTTCATTCATTAAAGGGGACAGTGTACTGTTAAATTGGTTTCCCTTTAATGTGTTTCCAATTACTTGTTTTACCACTTGTAGGGTATAAAATATATAGGAAATTACTCCTTTTGGTTTATTTTTCTATACAAAATATCTGTTTTTGCTCTTTGAAACCACAGCCCATTAAAACTGACTAAGCTTGCAGAGAGAACAGAGCTAATTATCTTGTTACTCTATATAAACATAAAGTCTTCCTTATCTCTGTCTGGTAGCAATTAAAAATAAAGACTTTAGCCTATTTCTCCGACCCCTTACTGGGAGTGTGAGTTCTTCTGTTGGATCTTGTTTACATAGCCATTCTGTTGTCATTACTGCAGTATTACAATTTTTAGCATAGGTGGTGGTTTCAACTGATTATTTCAAATTCCAAAATAAAGTTAAGAGATATCTGTAAACAATTTAAAACACTCCTGCTGGTAAAATGGATCATTGGAAACCTATAAACGGGAAGAAAATTTTACAGTACACTGTCCCTTTAACATAGGTCCATGCTCCAAGACACTTAGTTCTTTTGATCAGTTCATTGTGTATATTAAATAAGTTATGTCTCTTTCCACACCCCCTGTATCATGTGACAGTCATCAGCCAATCACAAATGCATATACGTTTATTCTGTGAGTTCTTGCACATGCTCAGTAGGAGCTGGTGACTCAAAAAGTGTAAGTATAAAAACACTGCACATTTTGTTAATGGAAGTAAATTGGTAAGTTGTTTACAATTGCATGCTCTATCTGAATTATGAAGGTTTATTTTTGACTTGAGTGTCCCTTTAATAATAAGCTGTAGAGTTGTGCAGTGATCCTTAGGATAGCACTGGCTCAGTACGACACACTGGTTGAATAGAAGGATGCTTGACACGTATATTCAGTTACTAATGTTTTCCTGTATTTTCAGTACTTTTTCCATCACCGGAATAATCTGAATATCAGTAATATGATTAAAGAAGCCTATCATCTTATGGATACCACCCCACCTGAATTCCACCCTCAACGCTTGCTGGGTGATTTCGTGCCTCTTACAAAAGGGCAATATCCTATATTCAACAAATACCCCAAATTTATTGTGGACTATCAGAGTCAGGAGAGAGAGAGAATCCGACAGGAAGAAATAGAGTATCTGCGTGAGAGGTGGTGTTTGATTCTGATCCTAGTGGTTATTTGTTCTTGTTCTTTGTCATTCTTACCCCTTCATTAGTAACCAAAATTGCTAATGTTTTGTTAGCAGAATGTTGTTTTTTAAATCCCTATCATCTGTTAATTATCGGTAACGGTCTAAGATACAACTTTGTAGTTTTAACATATGCCCAAAAATGTCCACTTTCTCCTGTTAAGTGTAGTCAGTCCACGGGTCATCCATTACTTATGGGATATTAACTCCTCCCCAACAGGAAGTGCAAGAGGATCACCCAAGCAGAGCTGCTATATAGCTCCTCCCCTCTACGTCACACCCAGTCATTCTCTTGCACCCAACTAATAGATAGGATGTGTGAGAGGACTGTGGTGATTAAACTTAGTTTTTATATCTTCAATCAAAAGTTTGTTATTTTAAACGGCACCGGAGTGTGTTGTTTTTCTTCTCAGGCAGCATTTGAAGAAGAATCTACCTGAGTTTTGTGTATGATCTTAGCGGACGTAACTAAGATCCATTTGCTGTTCTCGGCCATTCTGAGGAGTGAGGTAACTTCAGAACAGGGGACAGCGGGCAGGTTCACCTGCATAGAGGTATGTTGCAGTATATTATTTTCTAAGGAATGGAATTGACTGAGAAAATACTGCTATTACCGATATAATGTAAGTACAGCCTTAAATGCAGTAGTAGCAACTGGTATCAGGCTGATATGTATGTATGTTTACACTTAAGTATTTCTGGGGAATGGCACTTCACTGGGAAAATACTGTATGCATATAACTTTTAGCCTAACTTGCAGTGTGAGCGACTATCAGCAGGCTTTTAATGACATTTCATAAATTAGATTTTAAACGTTTGCTGGCATGTTAAATCGTTTAATTATCTGAGGTACTTGGTGAAAAATTGTTTTGGGTGTTATTTTCCACATGGCTGTCGTTTGTTTTGAATTAAAACAGTTTACTGAGCTTCCCTCACTGTTGTATTGTGAGTGGGAGGGGCCTATTTTGGCGCTTTTACTACGCATTAGAAATTCAGTCACAGTCTGCCTTCTTCTCCCTGCATGATCCAGGACGTCTCTACAGAGCTCAGGGGTCTTCAAAAATAGTTTTGAGGGAGGTAATCACTCACAGCAGACCTGTGAGACTGTGCTTTGACTGTGATAAAAACGCTTATATTTTCAATTGTTATCCGTTTTTTCTGATATTAAGGGTTAATCATCCATTGCTAATGAGTGCAATCCTTTGCTAAATTTATGCATTTACTGTGAAAATTTGGTTTCTATAACTAATCCGGTTCATTGTTATTCATCTGTGACAGTTTTTGTGTGCTTCTTAAAGGCACAGTAACGTTTTGCATATTGCTTGTAAATTCAGTTGAAAAGTATTTCCAAGCTTGCTAGTCTAATTGCTAGTTTGTTTAAACATATCTGACACAGAGGAATCTCTTTGTGCAATATGTTCAAAAGCCAAGGTGGAGCCCAATAGAAATTTATGTACTAATTGCATTGATGCTACTTTAAATAAAAGCCAATCTGTACATGTTAAGCAACATTCACCAGAGGGGGAAGTTATGCCGACTAACTTGCCTCACGTGTCAGTACCTGCATCTCCAGCTCAGGAGGTGCGTGATATTGTAACGCCAAGTACATCAGGGCGGCCATTACAAATCACTTTACAAGACATGGCTAATGTTATGACTGAAGTTTTGTCTAAATTGCCAGAACTTAGGGGTAAACGAGATCACTCTGGGGTGAGAACAGAGTGCGCTGATAATGCTAGGGCCATGTCTGATACTGCGTCACAATTTGCAGAACATGAGGACGGAGAGCTTCATTCTGCGGGTGACGGATCTGATCCAAATAAACTGGATTCAGACATTTCAAATTTTAAGTTTAAGCTGGAAAACCTCCGTGTATTACTAGGGGAGGTGTTAGCGGCTCTGAATGATTGTAACACAGTTGCAATCCCAGAGAAAATGTGTAGGTTGGATAAATATTTTGCGGTACCGACGAGTACTGACGTTTTTCCTATACCTAAGAGACTTACTGAAATTGTTACTAAGGAGTGGGATAGACCCGGTGTGCCTTTCTCACCCCCTCCTATATTCAGAAAAATGTTTCCAATAGACGCCACCACACGGGACTTATGGCAAACGGTCCCTAAGGTGGAGGGAGCAGTTTCTACTTTAGCTAAGCGTACCACTATCCCGGTGGAGGATAGCTGTGCCTTTTCAGATCCAATTGATAAAAAGTTAGAGGGTTACCTTAAGAAAAATGTTTGTTCAACAAGGTTTTATATTGCAACCCCTTGCATGCATTGCGCCTGTCACGGCTGCGGCAGCATTTTGGTTTGAGTCTCTGGAAGAGACCCTTGACTCAGCTCCATTAGATGAGATTACACACAAGCTTAAAACCCTTAAGCTAGCTAATTCATTTATTTCTGATGCCGTAGTACATTTAACTAAACTTACGGCTAAGAATTCCGGATTCGCCATTCAGGCGCGCAGAGCGCTGTGGCTAAAATCCTGGTCAGCTGATGTAACTTCTAAATCTAAATTACTTAACATACCTTTCAAGGGGCAGACATTATTCGGGCCCGGTTTGAAAGAAATTATCGCTGATATTACGGGAGGTAAAGGCCATGCCCTGCCTCAAGACAGAGCCAAACCAAGGGCTAGACAGTCTAATTTTCGTGCCTTTCGTAACTTCAAGGCAGGAGCAGCATCAACTTCCTCTGCTCCAAAACAGGAAGGAGCTGTTGCTCGCTACAGACAAGGCTGGAAACCTAACCAGACCTGGAACAAGGGCAAGCAGGCCAGAAAACCTGCTGCTGCCCCTAAGACAGCATGAAGTGAGGGCCCCCGATCCGGAAACGGATCTAGTGGGGGGCAGACTTTCTCTCTTCGCCCAGGCTTGGGCAAGAGATGTCCAGGATCCCTGGGCGTTGGAGATCATATCTCAGGGATATCTTCTGGATTTCAAAGCTTCTCCTCCACAAGGGAGATTTCACCTTTCAAGGTTGTCAACAAACCAGATAAAGAAAGAGGCGTTTCTACGCTGTGTACAAGACCTTTTACTAATGGGAGTGATCCACCCAGTTCCGCGGTCGGAACATGGACAAGGGTTTTACTCAAATCTGTTTGTGGTTCCCAAAAAAGAGGGAACCTTCAGACCAATATTGGATTTAAAGATCCTAAACAAATTCCTAAGAGTTCCATCGTTCAAAATGGAAACTATTCGGACAATCTTACCCATGATCCAAAGAGGTCAGTACATGACCACAGTGGATTTAAAGGATGCCTACCTTCACATACCGATTCACAAAGAACATTACCGGTATCTAAGGTTTGCCTTCCTAGACAGGCATTACCAGTTCGTAGCTCTTCCCTTCGGGTTGGCTACGGCTCCAAGAATCTTTACAAAGGTTCTGGGCTCTCTTCTGGCGGTACTAAGACCGCGAGGAATTTCGGTAGCTCCGTACCTAGACGACATTCTGATACAAGCGTCAAGCTTCCAAACTGCCAAGTCTCATACAGAGTTAGTACTGGCATTTCTAAGGTCGCATGGGTGGAAAGTGAACGAGGAGAAGAGTTCTCTCTTACCACTCACAAGAGTTCCCTTCTTGGGGACTCATAGATTCTGTAGAAATGAAAATTTACCTGACAGAGGACAGGTTAACAAAACTTCTAAATGCTTGCCGTGTCCTTCATTCCATTCAACACCCGTCAGTGGCTCAATGCATGGAGGTAATCGGCTTAATGGTAGCGGCAATGGACATAGTTCCTTTTGCACGCCTGCATCTCAGACCGCTGCAATTGTGCATGCTAAGTCAGTGGAATGGGGATTACTCAGATTTGTCCCCTATGCTGAATCTGGATCAAGAGACCAGAGATTTTCTTCTATGGTGGCTTTCTCGGCCACATCTGTCCAGGGGGATGCCCTTCAGCAGGCCAGACTGGACAATTGTAACAACAGACGCCAGCCTACTAGGTTGGGGCGCTGTCTGGAATTCCCTGAAGGCTCAGGGATCATGGACTCAAGAGGAGAGTCTCCTTCCAATAAACATTCCGGAATTGAGAGCAGTTCTCAATGCCCTTCTGGCTTGGCCTCAGTTAGCAACTCTGAGGTTCATCAGGTTTCAGTCGGACAACATCACGACTGTGGCTTACATCAACCATCAGGGAGGGACAAGGAGTTCCCTAGCGATGATGGAAGAATCAAAGATAATTCGCTGGGCAGAGTCTCACTCTTGCCACCTGTCAGCGATCCACATCCCAGGCGTGGAGAACTGGGAGGCGGATTTCCTAAGTCGCCAGACTTTTCATCCGGGGGAGTGGGAACTTCATCCGGAGGTCTTTGCCCAAATACTTCGACGTTGGGGCAAACCAGATATGGATCTCATGGCGTCTCGCCAGAACGCCAAGCTTCCTTGTTACGGGTCCAGGTCCAGGGACCCGGGAGCGGTCCTGATAGATGCTTTGACAGCACCTTGGACCTTCAGGATGGCTTATGTGTTTCCACCCTTCCCGATGCTTCCTCGTTTGATTGCCAGGATCAAACAGGAGAAAGCATTGGTGATTCTAATAGCGCCTGCGTGGCCACGCAGGACCTGGTATGCAGATCTAGTGGACATGTCATCCTGTCCACCTTGGTCTCTGCCTCTGAGACAGGACCTTCTAATTCAGGGTCCAAGAGTTACTCATGGAGTAAGGTTAGGATTCCTAGGATATTGTCTTTTCTACAAGAAGGTTTAGAAAAGGGTTTATCTGCAAGTTCTTTAAAGGGACAGATCTCAGCTCTGTCCATCCTTTTACACAAACGTCTGTCAGAAGTTCCAGACGTTCAGGCTTTTTGTCAGGCTTTGGCTAGGATTAAGCCTGTGTTTAAGACTGTAGCTCCACCGTGGAGCTTAAACTTAGTTCTTAACGTTTTACAGGGTGTTCCGTTTGAACCCCTTCATTCCATTGATATCAAGCTGTTATCTTGGAAAGTTCTGTTTTTAATGGCTATTTCCTCGGCTCGTAGAGTCTCTGAGTTATCAGCCTTACATTGTGATTCTCCTTATCTGATTTTTCATTCAGATAAGGTAGTTCTGCGTACTAAACCTGGTTCTTACCTAAGGTAGTCACTAACAAGAATATCAATCAAGAGATTGTTGTTGTTCCATCATTGTGCCTTAACTCTTCTTCAAAGAAGGAACGACTTCTGCACAATCTAGACGTAATCCGTGCCCTGAAATTTTATTTACAGGCAACTAAAGATTTTCGCCAAACTTCTTCCCTGTTTGTCGTTTATTCTGGACAGAGGAGAGGTCAAAAAGCATCTGCTACCTCTCTATCCTTTTGGCTTCGTAGCATAATACGTTTAGCCTATGAGACTGCTGGACAGCAACCTCCTGAAAGGATTACAGCTCATTCTACTAGAGCTGTGGCTTCCACTTGGGCCTTTAAGAATGAGGCCTCTGTTGAACAGATTTGCAAGGCTGCAACTTGGTCTTCTCTTCATACTTTTTCCAAATTTTCCAAATTTGACACTTTTGCTTCTTCGGAGGCTGTTTTTGGGAGAAAGGTTCTTCAGGCAGTGGTTCCTTCCGTATAAAGATCCTGCCTGTCCCTCCCGTCATCCGTGTACTTTAGCTTTGGTATTGGTATCCCATAAGTAATGGATGACCCGTGGACTGACTACACTTAACAGGAGAAAACATAATTTATGCTTACCTGATAAATTCCTTTCTCCTGTAGTGTAGTCAGTCCACGGCCCGCCCTGTTTTTTATGGCAGGTCTAAATTTTAAATTATACTCCAGTCACCACTGCACCCTATAGTTTCTCCTTTCTTGTTTGGTTTTCGGTCGAATGACTGGGTGTGACGTAGAGGGGAGGAGCTATATAGCAGCTCTGCTTGGGTGATCCTCTTGCACTTCCTGTTGGGGAGGAGTTAATATCCCATAAGTAATGGATGACCCGTGGACTGACTACACTACAGGAGAAAGGAATTTATCAGGTAAGCATAAATTATGTTTTTTTATGTCAATCACTTTGTTTTAAAGGGACACTATACTAAAACCATTTACCCCTTAATATGTTCCAAATTACTTGCTATAAAAGCTGCAGACTATGAAATGTATGTAGGATTGGTCCTTTAGATGTATTGTTGTATCTGAAATTGCTGGTCCTACTTATCAGAGCTTTAGCTCATACTTCTCAAGAGTATGCCCATTTAAGCGGGCTGAGCTGAAAGCGAGAGCAGAAATCCTGACCCCCTCCAAGAAGTTGAGTGCTGTTTTCTCCCTATTGTTAGCATAGCTTTTCTGTAGCGGATACTGCAGTATTCATAATTTCATTATAGATGATATTTTAAAAAAGCATTTAAAATGACAACGTAAAGGCCCTATTTGTAAACAATTGTCTACACTCCAGCGGGTAAAATGGATCTTTGGGAAATGACTGTAACTTTTTGTAATGCACTTTCATTATTTATCTTGAGAATTTTTCATATAATTTTACTCATAAAATGTGGGATCTTTCCACTGGCCCATATAAGCTGAAGTGAACCCTACATGATCCAAACCCGTAACCATGTAACACATTTATTGTATCAACTTATTTATATTGGTGTTTTACTACAGCAACGGAGATAATATAACCAGCACTCAAATCTTTTCAAGGGTACTGCAAACAAACGGTTTATTTTCTATGCAGATTTTTATATTGCTAATATACGTAGCACATACATGTTTAAGGCTGTGACACACTGCAAGCGGATCGGCGCGCAGCATGTAGATGCGACTGTGCGCACTCAGTGTGTCCTGCCTTTTCATCTCTGTGCACTCTGCTGCGTCAGGTCGCGTAGCTGAGCACTCAGAGATGAAATATCTGAATTTCAGAAGTGATGCGATGCGTAATCTATTTAGACTGTTTTTGTACTAGGGAAAACAGAAACCCCTATGTTTCATAAACTGTGTCATCTTGCAAGTTTTTATACGGTGGATAATCTATGGCACACAGTTTCATATATTACTAAAATGTAACACTTTGAGATTTATGTAACACTTTGATATATAAAGTTTAGTTATGTGTAATGAAACATCTTTGCAATACACTTTCATTATTTATTTTGACCCCTTTTCATGTAAGTTAGCTATGAAAATTGGCCCACTTCTAATTCCCAGAAGATAAACTGCACCCTGCTGACCTCTAAGGCTAACTCTGCTACATATAAGTTCTTAATTTACTTTAACTGATAGCTGCAAAACAATGCACTCTGTACAAACATTATAACCTGGGCTAGCCTTGTTTTTTGCAGACTAAAGCCCAGATTGACTCCTCCAAAGAAGACAAATGATTAGTGGAGTTTGGCTATTGATAAATTGTAGTAAAAAGGTTTTTTTGTTTTAAAAATGTTGAAGACTTGGTTGATATGTTATTCTATAGCAACACAACAGAAATGTCTTGTAATTACAAGGTGTCTATTGTCGCAGTTGACACCTTCCAGTAGTGTGGGTAGCATTCAATGCGTAACTAATACAGTCTGTGATCTATAGGCAGATAACTCATGAAATAGAAGCTGAAGCATTAAAACGCAAAGCAGAAGACGAAGCGTGGTACCAACAGCAGGATCTTCTACAAGGTGCGGAGGAGCAGAGGAGGAAACTTCTACTGGAAGAGGAGCAGAAATTAGTGCATCAGAGACAAAGGTATTCCCGCTGCGTGTCTTAATTGCATACAGAAGCACCATTACATACAGTAGCATTACATAGTCATCAAGTGCATAATAAAAGTACAATACAATAGCACTCTGAATTTTAAATGAGCAGTAGATTTTGTCTGATACATTTCAAAATCAGCCATCAGCCAATCACAGAATCTTGTACGTATATACAGTGAACTCTTGCACATGCTCAGTAGGAGCTTGTTCCTCAGAAAGTGTTCATATAAAAAGACCATGCACAATTTGATAATGGATGTATATTGGAAAGTCTCTTAAAACTGCATGCTCTGTCCGAATCAAATGTTTAAGTTTGACTTTAGTGTCTTTTTTAAAGGCACGGTGTACTAGAAAATCTGTTTCCTTTTTAATGTCTTCCAAGTTACTTATACCTGCTGCAGAGTATTAAATATATGGGGAAGTGTTCCTTCATGTTTATTTTGGTATCTTAAATTGCTGGTTTTCCTCATTAAAACCATCCCCAATTGTTCTAAAGGACATGGCCATATAAATAGGCTGGGCCTGTAGATAAAGGTGAGCTACTCATGTTATCTCATTCTGTATACACGGCCTGTTAGATATTGAAATGCTAATTATGTGCAGTGAGCACAACTAGCTGTTTCAGATACACAAATCTCTTCCACACCCCACCGGGGTGTCCTGCTTACATAACTTTTCTAAAGAGAATACAGATGTAATCATATTTTCTACATAGGTCGTGGTTTCAACAGGTATATGATGTTATTTAAAATGACAAAAGAAAGGTAGTGGAACTATTGGCAAACAATTTAACACACTCCAGAATTTAAAATAGACCTTTGGGAACACATCAAAGGGGAGATAGATACAATGTCCCATTAAAAATGTAATTTAGTACCACATTTTAATGAAATTTAAAGCTTAAATTCTCCATAACGTTTGTGTTAAACCTTTTCAATGTGCTTTTATGATTTTTGTCCAATTTTCTTGCATTTGAACTTGAATGTTGTATGGGTATTTTTTCCACCTCCAAAGAGGCTTGAGTATAAATCTGTAATATTAAATACATTAGTTAAGTAGACAATAGTGATGCACTGCCATGCAGCCAATGACCACATAGAAAACGTAATCTCAATACTATTTACCGTTGGTGTTCTTCACATAGCAAGTTGCTGTTATTTTGCATTTTATTTGTAGACTTGCCGCTGTTAAAAGGGAACTCAGGATAAAGGAGCTCCAACTTCTAGACGCAGCAAGAAGGCGCTTTTTAAAGCATCAACAAGATCAGCGCAAAATGGATCTCAAACGTCTTGATGACGAAATAGAAAGAAAGGTAACTGTAAAACTGTATAAGGGCACAGGCAGAGGAACTGATAGTAATATATGCACAAAAGTAGAAGGAACTCGTTATTAAGCAAACAATATCCCATATCAAGATATCAAGATCACACAATGCTCTTTATATATTCCATCCTGAAGCATGAAATTGTACAGGGGGTGCCAGAAGTCTAGAGATTAATATTGTAAAACCCACTCACAACTATTTATACTGGTGCACATGTAGAAAGGGCCTGAAATAAAACATAACTATTAATTATGCACTTAAAAACAGTATCAAAATACTGTAATTTAAAGGGACATGATTCAGACAGAGAATACAATTTTAAACTACATTCCTGTTTACTTCTATTATTTAATTTGCTTCATTCTTTAGATATACTTTGTTGAAGAAATAGCAATGCTCATGGGTGAGCCAATCAAACGCGGCATCTATGCGCAGCTACTGAGCATATTTAAATATGCTTTTCAACAAAGTATATCAAGAGAATTAAGCAAATTTAGATAAAGTAAATTGGAAAGTTGTTTAATATTACACTTGCTCTTTCTAAATCACGAAAGAAAAATTTGGGGTTTGTGTTTCTTTAAAAACACTTAAAAGATACAATACTCACTGCAAGGAACCCTAAAGTAAAGATTAACAAATATTTACATCCATCAACACTCAGTATATGATGCCAAAACTAAGCAAAAAACAAAGTAAAAGCAATTAGACTGAGAAGCCCATTGTGGTACAGATTTCGAGTCAAAAATATCCCTAATATAAATGGACTGTGATTTTTTTTTTTGTTGCCATCCACTAATGTGGAAAATTGTTTGGACTTAAAGGGATATGAAACCCAAAAATGTTCTTTCTCTTGTTAAGTGTGTTCAGTCCACGGGTCATCCATTACTTATGGGATATATTCTCCTCCCCAACAGGAAGTTGCAAGAGGATCACCCAAGCAGAGCTGCTATATAGCTCCTCCCCTCACATGTCATACCCAGTCATTCTCTTGCAACCCTCAACAAAGAAGGAGGTCGCGAGAGGAGCTGTAGTTTTTACTTAATTATTCTTCAATCAAAAGTTTGTTATTTTAAATGGCACCGGAGTGTGCTGTTTTTTCTATCTCAGGCAGTATTTGGAAGAAGAAACTGCCTGCGTTTTCTATGATCTTAGCAGGCGTAACTAAGATCCACTGGCTGTTCTCGACATTCTGAGGAGTGGGGTAACTTCAGAACATGGGAATAGCATGCGGGGTCCACCGCAAATGAGGTATGTGCAGTACAATATTTTCTGGGAATGGAATTGACTAAATACTGCTGTTACCCGTATGATGTAAGTACAGCCTTAAATGCAGTAGTAGTGACTGGTATCAGGCTGATAAATGTATACACAGTAGAGTTATTTTCTAGGGACTAGAATTTGACTGTGAAAATACTGTTAATACTGAAATAATGCTTAAGCCTTATCTGCAGTGGTAGCGACTGGTTGCAGGCTTAGTGATAACTTTGCATGACATTTAAAGAAGTTTATTTTCAAAACGTTTACTGGCATGTTATTCGTTTTGTGAGGTACTTTGGTGATAAATCCTTTGGGCATGAATTTTTTTCCACATGGCTAACGTATATTTCTGCATAGAAACCGTTATATCAGGTCTCCCACTGTTGTAAATGAGCGGATGGGGCCTCTTTTTAGCGCCTTGTTGCGCAGTTAAAATTCTAGCACAGTCTTCCTGCTTCTTCCTCCTTGATCCAGGACGTCTCTAGAGAGCTCAGGGGTCTTCAAAATTCGTTTTTTGAGGGAGGTAATCAGTCACAGCAGACCTGTGACAGTGTGTTAGACTGTGACAAAAACGTTTTATATTAATTTGATATCCGTTTTTTTGGGAACTGAGGGGTTAATCATCCGGTTGCTAATGGGTGCAATCCTCTGCTATTTAGTACATTTAAAGAATTGTTGACTATAACTGAATTATTCTTTAGTTACTCAACTGTGTTTTTTAAAAGCACTGCAGCGTTTTTTATATTGCTTGCAAACTTATTGAAAGTATTTTCCAAGCTTGCTAGATTCATTGCTAGTCTGTTTAAACATGTCTGATACAGAGGAATCTGCTTGTTCATTATGTTTAAAAGCCGTTGTGGAGCCCAATAGAAATATGTGTACCAATTGTATTGATGTTACTTTGAAAAATCAATCTGTACCGCTTAAAAAATTATCACCAGACAACGAGGGGGCAGTTATGCCGTCTAACTCTCCTCACGTGTCAGTACCTTCGTCTCCCGCTCGGGAGGTGCGTGAGATTGAGGCGCCAAGTACATCAAGGCCCTTACAAATCACTTTACATGATATGGCTATATATGTTATGAAAGAAGTGTTATACAATATGCCAGAGTCAAGCGCGACAGTTCTGGGTTAAGGACAGAGCACGCCGATGACACGAGAGCCATGTCTGATACTGCGTCACAATTTGCAGAACATGAGGACGGAGAGCTTCATTCTGTGGGTGACGGTTCTGATTCGGGGAGACCGGATTCAGAAATTTCAAATTTTAAATTTAAGCTTGAGAACCTCCGCGTGTTGCTAGGGGAGGTGTTAGCGGCTCTGAATGATTGTGACACGGTGGCAATCCCAGAGAAATTATGTAGGCTGGATAAATACTACGCGGTGCCGGTGTGTACTGACGTTTTTCCTATACCAAAGAGGCTTACAGAGATTATTAGTAAGGAGTGGGATAGACCCGGTGTGCCTTTTTCCCCTCCTCCGATATTTAGAAAAATGTTCCCTATAGACGCCACCACAAGAGACTTATGGCAGAAGGTCCCTAAGGTGGAGGGAGCAGTTTCTACTTTAGCCAAGCGTACCACTATCCCGGTGGAGGATAGCTGTGCTTTCTCAGATCCAATGGATAAAAAATTAGAGGGTTATCTTAAGAAAATGTTTATTCAACAAGGTTTTATATTACAGCCTCTTGCATGCATTGCGCCTGTCACTGCTGCAGCGGCATTCTGGTTTGAGTCTCTGGAAGAGACGATTCGCACAGCACCATTGGATGAGTCTCTGAGCAAGATTAGAACCCTTAAGCTGGCTAATGCGTTTGTTTCGGATGCCGTAGTGCATTTAACCAAACTTACGGCTAAAAATTCCGGATTCGCCATACAGGCGCGCAGAGCGCTCTGGCTTAAATCCTGGTCAGCAGATGTAACTTCTAAGTCGAAATTGTTAAACATTCCTTTCAAAGGGCAGACCTTATTCGGGCCCGGCTTGAAGGAAATTATTGCTGACATTACTGGAGGTAAGGGCCACACCCTTCCTCAGGACAGGGCCAAATCAAAGGCCAAACAGTCTAATTTTCGTGCCTTTCGTAATTTCAAGGCAGGAGCAGCATCAACTTCCTCCGCTCCAAAACAGGAAGGAACTACTGCTCGTTACAGACAGGGTTGGAAAAGCAACCAGTCATGGAACAAGGGCAAGCAGGCCAGAAAGCCTACTTCCGCCCCTAAGACAGCATGAAGTCAGGGCCCCCTTTCCGGAGACGGATCTAGTGGGGGGACAGACTCTCTCTCTTCGCCCAGGCTTGGGCAAGAGATGTACAGGATCCCTGGACGCTGGAGATTATATCTCAGGGATACCTTCTGGATTTCAAGACTTCTCCTCCACAAGGGAGGTTTCATCTGTCAAGGTTATCAACAAACCTAGTAAAGAAAGAGGCATTTCTACAATGTGTACAAGACCTCTTAGTGATGGGAGTGATCCACCCAGTTCTGCGGACGGAACATGGGCAAGGGTTTTATTCAAATCTGTTTGTGGTTCCCAAGAGAGAGGGGACCTTCAGACCAATCTTAGATTTTAAAATCTTAAACAAATTTCAAAGGGTTCCATCGTTCAAGATGGAAACCATTCGAACCATCCTACCCATGATCCAAGAGGGTCAATATATGACCACAGTGGATTTAAAGGATGCCTACCTTCACATTCCGATTCACAAAGATCATTATCGGTACCTAAGATTTGCCTTTCTAGACAGGCATTACCAGTTTGTAGCCCTTCCCTTCGGGTTGGCTACGGCCCCGAGAATTTTTACAAAGGTTCTGGGCTCTCTTCTGGCGGTACTAAGACCACGAGGCATAGCGGTGGCTCCGTACCTAGACGACATTCTGATACAAGCGTCAAGTTTTCAAAATGCAAAATCTCATACAGAGATAGTTCTAGCATTTCTGAGGTCGCATGGGTGGAAAGTGAACGTGGAAAAGAGTTCTCTGTTACCACTCACAAGGGTCCCTTTTCTAGGGACTCTTATAGATTCTGTAGAGATGAAGATTTACCTGACGGAGATCAGGCTATCAAAACTTCTCAATGCTTGCCGTGTCCTTCACTCCATTCCAAGCCCATCAGTAGCTCAGTGCATGGAAGTGATCGGCTTAATGGTCGCGGCGATGGACATAGTGCCATTTGCGCGCCTACATCTCAGACCGCTGCAACTATGCATGCTAAGTCAATGGAACGGGGATTACTCAGATCTGTCCCCTTTGCTAAATCTGGACCAGGAGACCAGAGATTCTCTTCTCTGGTGGTTATCACGGGTTCATCTGTCCAAAGGAATGTCCTTTCGCAGACCAGATTGGACGATTGTAACAACAGATGCCAGCCTACTAGGCTGGGGAGCAGTCTGGAACTCCCTGAAGGCTCAGGGGTCGTGGACTCAGGAGGAGAAACTCCTCCCAATAAACATTCTAGAATTAAGGGCAATATTCAAAGCTCTTCTAGCTTGGCCTCAGTTGGCAACACTGAGGTTCATCAGATTTCAGTCGGACAACATCACGACTGTGGCTTACATCAATCATCAAGGGGGAACCAGGAGTTCCCTAGCGATGTTGGATGTCTCGAAGATAATTCGCTGGGCAGAGTCTCACTCTTGCCACCTGTCAGCGATCTACATCCCAGGCGTGGAGAACTGGGAGGCGGATTTTTTAAGTCGCCAGACTTTTCATCCGGGGGAGTGGGAACTTCACCCGAAGTTATTTGCCCAACTAATTCTTCGTTGGGGCAAACCGGATCTGGATCTCATGGCATCTCGCCAGAACGCCAAGCTTCCTTGTTACGGATCCAGGTCCAGGGACCCGGGAGCGGTGCTGGTAGATGCACTAGCAGCCCCTTGGGGTTTCAACATAGCTTATGTGTTTCCACCTTTTCCGTTGCTTCCTCGACTGATTGCCAGGATCTAACAGGAGAGAGCATCGGTGATTCTGATAGCGCCTGCGTGGCCACGCAGGACCTGGTATGCAGACCTAGTGGACATGTCGTCCTGTCCACCATGGTCTCTACCCCTGAGGCAGGACCTTCTAATTCAGGGTCCTTTCAACCATCCAAACCTAATTTCTCTGAGGCTGACTGCTTGGAAATTGAACGCTTGATTCTATCAAAGCGTGGGTTTTCGGATTCGGTTATTGATACATTAATACAGGCTCGGAAACCTGTTACCAGAAAAATTTACCACAAGATATGGCGTAAATATTTATATTGGTGTGAATCCAAGAGTTACTCATGGAGTAAGGTTAGGATTCCTAGGATATTGTCTTTTCTACAAGAGGGTTTAGAAAAGGGCTTATCCGCTAGTTCACTAAAGGGACAGATTTCTGCTCTGTCTATTCTTTTACACAAGCGTCTGGCAGAGAATCCAGACGTTCAGGCTTTGACTAAGATTAAGCCTGTGTTTAAAGCTGTTGCTCCTCCGTGGAGCTTAAACTTGGTTCTTAAAGTTCTCCAGGGTGTTCCGTTTGAACCCCTTCATTCCATTGATATTAAGCTTTTATCTTGGAAAGTTCTGTTTTTGATGGCTATTTCCTCGGCTCGTAGAGTCTCTGAGTTATCTGCCTTACATTGTGATTCTCCTTATCTGATCTTTCATTCAGACAAGGTAGTCCTGCGTACTAAACCTGGGTTTTTGCCTAAGGTTGTTTCTAACAAGAATATCAATCAAGAGATTGTTGTTCCATCCTTATGTCCTAATCCTTCTTCAAAGAAGGAACGTCTTTTGCATAATCTAGATGTGGTCCGTGCTCTGAAGTTCTACTTACAGGCAACTAAAGATTTTCGACAAACTTCTTCTCTGTTTGTCGTTTACTCGGGACAGAGGAGAGGTCAAAAGGCTTCGGCTACCTCCCTCTCTTTTTGGCTTCGTAGCATAATACGCTTAGCCTATGAGACTGCTGGACAGCAGCCTCCTGAAAGAATTACAGCTCATTCCACTAGAGCTGTGGCTTCCACCTGGGCCTTTAAGAATGAGGCCTCTGTTGAACAGATTTGCAAGGCTGCAACTTGGTCTTCACTTCATACTTTTTACAAATTTGACACTTTTGCTTCTTCGGAGGCTGTTTTTTGGAGAAAGGTTCTACAGGCAGTGGTTCCTTCTGTTTAATGTTCCTGCCTTGTCCCTCCCATCATCCGTGTACTTTAGCTTTGGTATTGGTATCCCATAAGTAATGGATGACCCGTGGACTGAACACACTTAACAAGAGAAAACTTAATTTATGCTTACCTGATAAATTTATTTCTCTTGTAGTGTGTTCAGTCCACAGCCCACCCTGTCTATTTGAGGCAGGTTCTAAATTTTAAATTATAACTCCAGTCACCACTGCACCCTATAGTTTCTCCTTTCTCGTCTTGTTTCGGTCGAATAACTGGATATGACATGTGAGGGGAGGAGCTATATAGCAGCTCTGCTTGGGTGATCCTCTTGCAACTTCCTGTTGGGGAGGAGAATATATCCCATAAGTAATGGATGACCCGTGGACTGAACACACTACAAGAGAAATAAATTTATCAGGTAAGCATAAATTATGTTTTTCTCTTGTAAGGTGTATCCAGTCCACGGGTTCATCCATTACTTGTGGGATATTCTCCTTCCCAACAGGAAGTTGCAAGAGGACACCCACAGCAGAGCTGTCTATATAGCTCCTCCCCTAACTGCCACCCCCAGTCATTCTCTTGCAACTCTCAACAAGAAAGGAACTATCAAGAGATATGTGGTGACTTAGTGTAGTTTTACCTTCAATCAAGAGTTTGTTATTTTTAAACGGTACCGGCGTTGTACTGTTTTACTCTCAGGCAGATATTAGAAGAAGAGTTCTGCCTGGAGATTTGATGATCTTAGCGGTTTGTAACTAAGGTCCACTGCTGTTCTCACACATAACTGAAGAGTATGGGACAACTTCAGTTGGGGGAACGGTCTGCTGATTACCTGCTTTGAGGTATGTTCAGTATTTTTATTTCTAGAGAGATGAAATGAGTTCTAGAAAATGCTGACAGAGCCTTGTGTATATCGAGGTAAGCCTGATGCAGTGATTTAACAGCGACTGGGATCATGCTTACAAAACAGGGTAATACTCATGTTATTACTTATATTACTTAGTGACAAAACGTTTACATGACTTCATAAATAGGATGTTTTTTCTCTGAGGGAGATAACTCTTTATTTGGGGCCTAGTTTCCACATGGCTAATCAGATACTCCTAGGAGTACTTTCTTAAGGCCCCTCTGGCATCCAGTACATGGTGGGAGGGGCCTATTTTAGCGCTCTAAATGCGCAGTTTTTATTCAGACTGAGACATCCAGCTTCCCTAGAGGAGTCCTCTGACACCTGAGGACCATTACAAGGGGTTTATTTCTGCACAAAATCGTATTTGAGGGCAGGTAGGAGCCTCAGCAGAGCTGTGGCAGTGTGCTCAACTGTCTTAAAGTTTTTTAACGTTTTTTAAATCCGGTTTGGGGCCTAAGGGGTTAATCATCCATTTGCAAGTGGGTGCAATGCTGCTTTAGTCCCTTACACACACTGTAAGAATTTCAAATATTTTACTAT